>NW_006920890.1:483717-497650 GCF_000417875.1 Pseudozyma flocculosa PF-1
TGCCCTCGCTGCGCCCGCAGAAGCGCTCGGCTGGCGCGTTTGGCGCCCACGTCCGCCGCCAGTCGAAGCCGGCCATCAGCTTCGCTCCGACGACCGCCTTCGACGAGTCGGAGCCGTCGTCGTCGTCGGTCGATGCCAGCATCGTCTCGTCGACCAACGCCACCGTCACTGCTGGGCCTTCCTCGACGACGGCGGCCAGGCGGGATGCAGCGGCGGCGAGGGGCCACCATGCCCGCCGCGAGTCGTCGGGCCGCTCGGGCAAAGGCGGGTTCTACAACCGCTTCGTCAAGATGTTTGCCTCGATGTCGCGCAAGAGCGATGGCGGCGACGAGTCATTGGGCTCCTCCTCTGCCTCGTCCTCCTTTGGCACGATGGCTGCTGTCCCGGGCCCGCAGGCGCAGAGCTACGATGCGGCACCCCGGCGCACCGTCGTGATGCACGAGGCGTCGACGGACTCGCTCCCCGTCGTCTCCTCGGCGGGGACCTACTCTGCCACCATCCCGGCTCGACGAGCGACGCGCGGCAGCGGCAAGAGAAGACCTCTCTCCTACTCGGCCGCCTCTTCGTCGCCCATGCCCTTTGAGAGCGGGTCGACGACCACCGCCACCGTCGTCGTTGGAGCGGGATCAGATGCGGGTGTGGGCCTGAGCGACAGGGCCAAGAGAGGCGCGAGTAAACGCTCGTCGATCCACGTCTCGTCGCCATCGTCGAGTCCCTTCTTGGGGACCAAGCCACCCACCGGTGTCGTCGAGAGCGGAGGGGGCGACTGCCTGTTTAGCTGTTATTACGCCGAGGACGGGACCGCTTCGTCGCAGCACCCGACCGTCGTGGGGCAGAGGTAGATTGTCCGTCGGCAGCAATGCAGATCCTACTTCCCTCTCGCCTCCTCCAACCTCCGTGTCCGCCATCGGTCGAAGGGCGTACCACGTCGGGGCATCCAGATTGAGAATGCTTGGCACAGCACACCTCACTTCGTCTTGATCCCGCGCGCGTCTTTGCTTGATCCGATGCCGTCGACGCTGCCGCCGACGCTCTAGGCTGATTGATGCATCCCGGCCGAGCGAACCGATTCGGTCCAGTGCGAAATCTCGGCCTGGATGCGTGGGAGACTGGTCGAGGCCGGTCCCATCTGACCGCACCGCGGTTCATCGAAGTACATCGTCAGTTGCGAAGATCGACGAGCTGGAGAGGGGGAGGAGAAAAGAGGGGAGGGGAGGGGAGGGGGGACTCACTTCGAGGCCTTTCAAGATGATGTCGTACTTCATCGTCGATGAAGAGGGGGAACGAGACGAGGTGATGGATTTTTCGAGCTCGTTTCGAAGTCGCATCATACTGGTCGTGCCGTCGAGCAGGTGGCGGGGTCGAGGAGGTCAGGAGGTCAAGAGGTCAGGAGGTCGTTCATGACGGTGGCCGGGGCGGAGTCGGGAGAGGAATCGAGTGCGGGGAAGAGGGTGGGGGGGTACCGACTTGTTGAATAGGCCGTCGTCTTCGTCGTCTTCAAAAAGGTAGACCATACGCGAAAACAACGACGCATATCGTCTCGCCACCTTCTCGTCGTCGTCGTCAAAGGATAAAACGGCGTGGGCCGCAGTGGAAGTAAGCCGCCGATCGAAGGGTAACAAGAGAAAGGGACGGTCAGAATCTGCCCTCTGACCCGGTCTTCAACCGACGTCATCCAACGGGGCGAGAGGGCGGGTGGACAGACTCACCATCTTGACACCTTCGTCTCTCCCCGTCCCCGTCGCATCGGCCGATGCAGCACCACCACCGGCAGAAGCGACGACACGAAACATGCCCTTCATCAACCCGGCACCCCCACCACCACCAGCATCTGCACCACCACCACCACCGCCGCTGCCGGCGTTGAAGCGTCGAAGCGCCTCGATCTGTTCGTCAAACTGCCGTTTGAGGATGGGGAAGGCCTGGATCTTGAACCCCATCAGCGCCGATTCCACCAACGGCGTGCTGCACCCGCGGCTCTCGACGAGCTTGAGCAGCGTCTCGTTGAGACGCAGCATCGTCAGGAGCGAGAGGAGCGGCGGCGCCGGCGTGAGGAGCGACTTGGTAAATGTCTGAGAGGTCGCGATTCAGTGTCAATGGGGAGGCAAAGGGGGACAGGAGCGTGAGCTCGATCCGCTCTTGCTGCAACGAGAAACGACGACGGCGTCGCGCCCATCACTCACCGTCCAGGTACTCAGCGCCGGCTCCAGGACCTGCTTGAAGATCTCGTCGCTAGCCCCGCGTCCCTTCATCTGTCGCTGCTCGGATCGGCTCAGCTGCACCACGCTCGGCTCCGGCTCTGGCTCCGCCGCCGCCGCCTCTGGTTCTGCATCCTCGTCGCCCGGCGCCGTGCCCGCCCGTGAGCCGTCGTCGCCCAGCGCGCCGCCATTGCTGCCGTCACCTGCGGCCGCTTTTAGCGCGCTCGGCGTGGGTGCGACGACGACGACAGTGTCGTCCTGCAGGTTCTCGAAGAAGCGCACGAGGAACGTGTACTCCGAGCACGAGTTGTCCACCATGACCAGGGATATCGCGCGGAACAGGCTCTCGGGCGACGCTCGCTGACGATCGAGTCGGGTCGAGTAGAGGGGACAGAGGAGGGTCAGCGAAGGGAAGGTGGAGTGTGCGTCGTCGATCGAGCCGGGCGCGCACTCACGAAAGACGAATCGTCGGCCATGTAGCCGAGCACGATGCCGGGGCCGTCCAGCCGTGCGTTGTCCAGGCGGGCCACGTCGAGCTCCCAGGGATCTGCAGGGCCGGCTGTGCCTTTGCCGTCTGATGCAACGCCTCTCGCCGCTTGCGACGAGGCGGACGATGGTCTTGAAAGAAAGGCTGTTGCGATGGGTCCATCCGGGCCGGGCCAGAGAGCGCCCCATCGAAGCAGGTCAGCGACTGGACCGAGCGACTGCAGCTACAAGGCCCGAATGGAGAGCGGCACTCACCCATAGCAGCAGCACCGGCGCTGCTGGCGGATCCGAGACCGTACGCGCCAGACGAAGACGACGAGGAAGAAGAGGACGCCGAGTGCGGGTCGGTGATGAGACCTCCTGCCGTCTCGCTCCACCTCGACTTGATGACGCCAAAGGAGCGGGCATAGCGCCGGAAGGCCGTCTCAAAGTAGAGGCGTGCGGCGGCGACGTAGGTGCGCTGGACGTCGATGGCCACCCGAGGCATCTGGCGGGCGAGAAAGGCGTAGAAGGGCCGGTGGTGCTGGAGCAGGATCGATGTCTGGAGCACCTGGACGTTGGTCGTCACCGAGGATCGGATGGCGGCGTAGGGAGCCAGCAGGAAGGCGCGCAGCTTGCTCGCGACCTGTCGAGAGGCCGAGTTGAGAAGAGGGTGGGCAGTCGCCGTCGGCGGGTCAGTCCGCGGTCTCTGAGACTGAAGAGGACGCCCTCTCGCGCTCGTTTTGCACTCACGATGTTCTTGCACAGTTCGGCCACCTCGCGCGCCTCTTTGACGGCCTGGTGCTCGGTCGATGGCGGCTGACCTCCCTGCGAGGACGATGCATCTGGAGCAGCAGCAGCAGCAGCAGCGACGAGAGGCGGGGCGCCGCTCTTTGTCGCCTCAATGACCCTCTCTAGCTGCCGGACGGCCTTTTTCCACAGCTCGACCTTTGCGTCTGGCTCCGTCTCGAAGAAGAGGTCGACGACGCGCGGGCTGAGGCTGATCTCGGAGAGGAAGTGTGCCAGCTCGGTCTCGATCTGCCTGCGCGCGTCCAGCCTGGTGTCGATGGCCTGGGAGGTGGTCTGGAGCGCCGAGATGTGGGACGAGAGGCTCGAGAGGTCGGACTGGAAGGTGGAGAGAAAGGACTGGAGGCCGTCGAGAAGCTGGGTCGAGGCTGCGGCCTGGTGGTGGAGCGAGAGGAAAGTGGGCGCGAGGTCGATGTAGCGCTTGTCCTGCTGCAGCTGGTGATGCTGCTGCGCCTGGGCTGCGTCGAGGTAGAGGGCGCGGATGTCGCTCTTGGAAGACGACGAGAGTTTGGCGGCGTGACCTGCCCTTGAGGCGAGGAGCTCTGCCCGTGCGTCGTCCATGGTGGCGTGCCGTGGAGGGTGAGTGGAGGCTCTTCGCGGTGAGAACGTGGTCTGGCCGCGAGATGGAGGTAAAGGTGGGCGAGCAGTGTTGGTGGTCGTGGTGGTGGTCAGAGGTCGAAAGCCGGGCCCAGGACACGGGCGAGAGGGTCCAGGAAGACGCGGGTGAAAGCGCACGGACGCCCAATTGAGCTGGCTCCAGTGCGCCTGCAGCCTGCCACCTCCCAAGGCCGACTTGGCCAAAAAGACGCGCGAAATTGCGCACAAAAATCCGCCAGCCGCCACCACCTGCCACCGCCCCCATCATTCTTCGCCTTGCACCCTAGCCTCTTCATCTCCCTCGCACTTGCCACGTGTCGCCACCTCGGCCAAGCTTCGCCCTCTCGCTCGCCCAAATCAAGACTCTGCTCCGAGAATTATGATCGACGCTCCGGCGAGCACCCGGGGCCAGCTTGCCACCCACGCCAACACCACGGCGTCTCGAGGTTCCTCGAGCCTGACAGCCCCGTTCGGTCCGGCTTGCGATCGCAGTCCGATATGGCCGAACGAGTGGCATGCTGGTGCCAGACGGCCGTACCAAGCAGGCTGACTACGCGAAATTTCGGTTCGTCAACGGCAGAACGGTCGCCGTCCGCGGCTTCGGGGCCCTCGACTCTGGCAAGCTCTGCCGGTCTTGTGGCAACCGCAAGGCGCCCAAGAAGCGCGACTAGGATGCTCGAGGTCATCACGGCCGGCGACGGCATCGCTCTTCAGCATCAAGTCACGGTGCAGTGCGGCGCGGGCGCGGACGCGAGCCGCAACGCCAGCCGCGATGAGTCTCGCGAGCAAGGGCGACGGTGTCTGCACACACCGACACCATGAAAGCGACGTCGAGTCGGGAATGTACTGTATGTAGCGGTGCACGAGTGGGATGGCTCGGCAAGGGTTGCACGGCATGCGCTGATCCGTCTCGGGTCGTTGTCGTCGTCGTCCTCACCGCCGCGGCCTAGCGAGCAACTCGTCCGTTTGAGCGAGCCCACTGCAGCCTAGTCTTGACAAGGACAGCTCCTCTCTCTGTGGCGGCCGGAGCGCAGAAAGCCCCCTGTGCTTCCATGCAAGTGGCTCTGTGTCCCCGCGGAGAAGGAGAGCAGGTCGGGGGACCCGGCTGCCAAGAGACGAACCTCGCTTCCGGAAGTCTGGAACCCGCTGTCCGAGCAAGGCTTGATTAAAGATGGAAGACGGTCTGGAAGCGGTCGCGACCACGCCTTGGCGATATCGGAGCCAAGGGCGTGGGGACGCCGTCATCCTGATTGAATCGGACGTCGGCGGTGCAAGATGGTACTGTAGAGGCGGCGGAGGGCGGTGGTCAGATGAGGCAACGAGGCGCGCTACAGTATGTATGGGCGCGTTCGAGGGCCTGACGGGCGGCAACGTGGCTTGATTCCATTGACCGGTCGTGACTCCTAAATGAGGGATGATGGGGGATGGCTCGGCTCTTCGCGGGGGCCAATGGCGGGCCATGGAGCGAGCGAGCGAGCGGATGAATCTACTCCGCGCGCTACCGACGCACCCGACGGGAACAAGCTTAGCTCGCTCTGGCCAGGTGGACGCAAGCGACGTCTCGAACGTGTGAATGGAAGCTTGATGGTGTTCTCAGTACGTTTGCGCTTGACCGGTCAGCGCGGGATGGGCGAGGGATGGGGCACAAGAGGGAGGTCCGGAGGAAGCGGGAGATGGCCGCTGGTGGTAGCGGCAGGCCTGGCCTCCTCGTCTATAGCGCCGCGCTTCGCTCGTCTAGCAACACCTGCGCCTCTGACGGGGTCCGGCTTTCTTCCTGACGTGCATGCAACCTTCGCCAGCGGGCCCACGAGTCGCAGAGCGAGCAAGCGAGCGAGCGAGCGGCTACACATCTAGCCGACCCTCTACATACATACACGGGCGAGGGCGTAGATTGCTGCGGAAATCACCGCCTGGCCTACGACCTGTAGCCCCTCGCTTGGGTCTGCCAATCAAGGCGACGACGACGGCCAAGGGCCAAGAGAAAGGACCTGGCCATGTGTCGTCGAGACACGGTGCGGGGCATCACCCCGACATTCACGTACTTGCGCGCGTCGAGGTAGCCGCGGCGATCCTCTCATGCCCGCTCATCTCCATGCTTCACAATAGACGAGCGAGCGAGCACAGCAGGCAGGCCTGGCAAGGCGCAGAGAAGGCGCCTCGAGTGCAAGTCTCAGTACGTACCAGATCACCAGATCAACCGACGGCCGACGGCCGACAACCGACAACCGACGACTCACCCGCCCGCAGCCGCTGCTGACGACGACGACGATGACGGGGACGACGACGTCCGAGACGAAAGGCGGGGCTTGTCATATCGCCCCGTAGAGCATCCGCGATGTCCGCGCCTCGCCGCCCTCAGCTCAGCTCAGCTCAGCTCAGCTCAGCTCCGGCGTACAGTCAAGGGTGCACTTGGCTGCGGGCGCATGCTGCGCCAAGCAGTCTGAATCCGAATCATGGCTGCGTCGGCCACGTCAAGTGTTGCCATTCGACGCCTCCCTTCTGGATCAAATAGAATGTACCGATGCCCAGCCAGCCGACGCCTTCCTTCTCGATCAAATAGAATGTAACGACGCCCAGCCAGCCATGTTGTCTTCTCAACAGGCGCGCAGTCAGGCCAGGTCGGACCACTGTAGGTAGACAAGGCCAGGCCGCATGCCCTCCTGAACTGCGGCACCGTGCCTCTGCCTGCCAACGATGCTCAAAGCCCCTCTGCCCTGGTCGTACACCGATCCTACCGAAACCTCGAGCTGTGACCTTTGAGTCAATCTAGCTTGGCTACCGCGTCGGCGTGGACAGGCCTCCAACCTAGTTTCCATGCCTTTCGTTTTGTTTCAACCGCCCCAACCCTCTACACCTCGGCCGCACCTAACGGCCCCTATTCGTTGCCACGCCCTGTGCGACCACACGCTCAAGCAGAGCAGCACGCCGCACGCCAAAACCCTCGTATCCATGTGGTGCTGAGCACATGGTGCGGCCCTGCTACGTAACGCCGACACCCTGTGTACGGCACCGCCCTTCTTGAGAGGGACATGGCTGGCTAGGAAGATCCTGGCTGGTTAGGAAGGACTGGTTCATCATCCGAGCTCCCGCCAGGACAGTACTACTGTATCGACGTCGCTCCCCCGCTCTGATCCTCTCGGGTGGCCACAGCCTTTGGCGCTCCGCTTCTTGACATCCATGGCTCGCTTGCGGGTGTCGACGCCTGAACCTTGATCTTCTTCTCCCGGCATTCTCATCGCCTCTCCCCGACATAGCCCGGCTGGTCAAGATCTCGTGCAGCTGGTCGGTGACAAGGAAGTCGCCCAACTGAAGCCTCTCGTGGTACGGCGATTCGCCCGCGCAGCACACTTTGGCGTCGAGCGACCACGAGGCCATCGAAGTGTTGTATTCATGAGCCGCAGATTGCCATGTAAAAATGCCAACCTCCGACCTCGTCGGCGTCGGGTCCATTATATTCTAGGCAGCCAGTACGTGTGATGGACCTTGCATCTGGTCCGGTCAAGAGCGTCTGCGAGAGCTTGCGGTTGTCAAAGAAGGCGGAGTCGAGGATGGCGCCGGCGGCGGCGGCGGTGTACGTACTCCTGTATACAGTAGTAGTAGTTGCGCCTGTACGTGCACCCGGACCGCCGTCCGGAACAACGATACAACCGCCCGCGATTCTTGGCGCATCGACGCACAGCTGCAGCAGCTTCGCACTCACTACTCGTCGTAGTTACCGTGTCTTGCTTGCCTCCTCTCGGCTGTTCGCCCGCCTGCCTCAGCTTCTGGCTTGCTCGCTCGCTCGCCGACGGATTCCGCCGCGCCTCCCTCCGTCCTTCCCTCGCTTGGCCATCTCCCTTTCTCTCTCTCTCTCTGACCCTCTTCTCGCCGGCGCTTTCGCCACCCGCAGTATCCCCCTTTGACATCGACGCCTTAGCTGTCCCCGACGTCGCTTTAGCATGTGTTGAGCCGCAGGCATCTCGGCGCCTGCGGCTCCTCGGGTTGCACCGTCCGGAGCGCCCTCTTCCGCATCGCATCGCCTCGTCTTTTGTCGATCCCTCTCTAGCACCGAAACCAGGATGCTGGCAACCAGTGCCCATCCCTCGAGTCGCAGCACCCTGCGCCCAGGCGCGTGTCGGCGTCGACGCCAGCTGTATGTACATACTGTAGCTGTAACGCACGCTCGAGATGCCCATCAGACGTCCCATTGGGCCTTGTCCTGCCCTGCCTTGCCTGCCACACCGAGAATAGCTGCAGTACGTTTCCGCACCGCACCGCAGTGCTTCCCCCCGCTCTCACTGCTTGTTGCTGCGTCGCGAAGCGCCCGGGCTTCACCGGCCCATCTCACTGGCCGGCCGGTCCACGGTGGCATTCAGCCAGGGATGGCACGAGATTTCCTGCTCTGGGAAACAGCCTCCGCTTCACGGGTACCATACGAGGCGTGGCGAACCCCAGAGCTCCGTCTGGCTCGTCATACACCGGCGCCGGTGAAAGGCGGGCAGGGCATGACCTGGCTGAAAGGTACATAAGATGCCGTCGACGAGGTCGACAAGGGCTCAGAAGCATCACAACCAACCTTCCTCTTCTTCTCATAGCCACACACATCCACACACACGCACACTCGCGCTCCACAGCCTCCCAAGCCAACCTAGCTTTCCTTTGCCACGATGCAGATGTTCGCCTCCCTCGTCCCCCTCGTGCTCCTCAGCGTCAGCCTCTTCGGAGGCGCCGAGGCGGCCTGGCCCGCTGCCAAGGGCACCGTCAAGGTCACCAAGACCCAGCCCGTGAGTACCACATGTTCAGCCGGGCCGCGCGCCACCATCCGCCACGTCGCTCGAGTCTGCCCGGGCCTGGTCATGTTCTTCTGCCCCGAGTGCAACGTGCTCACCGAAACTATATCTCGTCCTTGTCCTTGTCCTTGTCCTTGTCCTTGTTCTTCTCCTTGCGCCTCGCCCAGGTCCCGCGCGGCTCGCCCTTTGACGGCAAGTTGCAGCGCTTCGTTAGCAGCGGCCTCGGCGACGGTGGCCAGGGCGAGAACCAGAAGCCCCTCTTCGAGCTCGCTCCGGGCGCCTCGCTCTCCAACGTCATCATCGGCGCACCCGCCGCCGACGGCATCCACTGCCTGGGCAGCTGCACGCTCACCAACGTCTGGTTCGAGGACGTCGGCGAGGACGCCGTGACCTTCAAGGGCAGCGGCGACATGGTCGTCAACACCGGCGGCGCCCGCTCCGCCTCGGACAAGGTCTTCCAGTTCAACGGCGGCGGAACGGCCACCATCCGCAACTTTGAGGTCTCCGACTTTGGAAAGATGGGCCGCTCGTGCGGCAACTGCAAGACGCAGTACAAGCGCAACTGGGTCCTCGAGAACATCACGGCCATCAACGGCAAAAAGGGCCTGATTGGCATCAACACCAACCTCGGCGACACGGCCACCTTCCGCAACATCAAGATCAGCGGAAAGAGGATCGACGTCTGCGACATGTACAAGGCCGTCCCCAAGGGATCCGAGCCCGCCGACCCCGTCGCCGGCATCAACAACGCCTACTGCAAGTTCACCAGCAAGGACGTCACCTACGTCTGAGCCGCTCGTCTGCCTGCCCTGTGTCACTGGATCCGTCTCTGGAATCGTCCATCACTTCTCTCTCCCCTCTCCCGCTTGATCCCCGCTTGACGACGGAGTCACGGCCACGCGCCGAGCGCAAGCGGCGGTGATGCCCTGCCGATCCGGGACCGATCGACGGCTCTGACGACCGTCGAGCGCCGGTCCGATCCTGCTTCGCCTGCACCGCTTTGCCGACGCCGACGATCTTGGCTTATTCTCTGCAGCGCCTTCAATGGGAAAAGCTCTCTGACCGCACTTGAAATGGACCCGGGTTTTACCCGACTGCCTATCGCCACGATGTGTGAGAGAGGAAGGGAAGCCTGGGACGGGCCTTGACCTGGTGAGTGCCTCGCTGGCCAGGCTTGTGAGGTGCCAGACGAAGGCAAAGACCGGCTCTTGGGCGCCATCGGTTTGTGCCACGCTTGGAAAACTATTCTGCCGTGAACAGCCAACGACATCTTCCACTGCAGAGCACAGCTACCTACCGCGCCCAGCATGACGACGGCGGAAGGTCGATGGCTATACATAGCTGCGCCCGCACGACGGCGAGCAAACGGGAAGTCTGCGACACGTCTTCTTCCTTCCAAGGAGGGAGATTCGATTTGCCATGCTGTCCATGCGACGCACATACATGTTAGCAAGGCGTGTGCGGCCTGGCGTCAGCACCCGTGGTAACGGAGCGTTCCTAGCTGGCGAGCGCGGCCGCTCGCTCGCTGCACTGTTTCCATTGCGAGTCACACAGCGGGAGGAGGGTCGAGCATGGCGGTGCTGTCAATCCATGGTAGAATGCGGTGCTGTGCAGTCCTCTAGATGGTTGTTCGTATGTGGTGTCGTGGTTGATGGAAGAGAACCAGCTGAGCGTCTTCGCACTGTAGGCGACAGCAGCAGCTTAGCTTCTTCATGCTTGCTTGGGCCAGCGCCGAATGCAGCGGCAGCCTGTCAGCCGCGCAAGCGCCGACCACCTTCGCTCTGCTTGGCTTCTTCCATCCGCCCGGACGTATGTACCGGCACCAGCCCCGCCTGACACGGCAGCGCCGCCGCCGCCGCCGACGCCGCCGCCGACGCCGCCGCCTGAGGCAGGCAGGCCCCTGTCCACCTCCATCCCCGGCGGTGGATGCATATTCAGCCCGTTTCCCTTGGCTTTTTCTCCGAGATCGACATCGTGCGTACGCCCGTGCCGGCTTCGGTTGAAGCGGGCAGAGGGAAAAACTTCTCAGAGAAGGAAAGCCTGGCCTCGCTCCTGCCTGCCTGCCTGCCTGCCTCGAACATCACCGACGACGACCCCATGTCGGACGACACGCTGCCAGGCGAATGGCGGCGGATGGAGATGGCCGAGAGATTGACGGCTTCGAACGAGGGATCTGCAGGCAGCTGTGGTCACCTGCACATCTAGGTTGGCTCTTCTGCCACCGCCGTACGCTAGGGCCGTTTCTGCCTGCCCTTGAGCTCTCACACACCTGCTTGCTTCGGTTTCGCCCTGGCCGAACGTGCTCCTGAAAGCGCATCGCAGGGCTGCTCCTCGTCCTCGTCTAGTTTGTTGCACTCCGGTACAAAGCCATCCGAGGATGGTGGCACATGCCTCTCAACGAGGCCTGTTCTCTCGTTGGCGAGCTGCCCTGAGGATATAAGCACCGATGCGGCGAGCGCTTCATCCTGTGTGCTCATCGTCTCATCCCCCTCGTCCAGCCCTCCTCTCGATCCCTGCTTCGTCTGACGTGGTACCCGCCCCTTGCTCCTTCTTCCTCCCCGCCCCGCCCCTTCCCCTCCCGTCCTCCCCTATCTTTCACACAGGACGATGCAGCTGTCCGGCCTCCTGCTGGCGGCATCGTCGCTGACCAGCCTGGCGGCCGCCACGCCCTTCAGCCCTCGCTCGACGACGGCGGGCAACAACGAGCAGTGCGCGCACAAGGCCCTCGAGGCGCGCCGCTCCAACCTCGGAGCGCTGCGCAGCTTTGTGCAGCCCATGCCCAAGGGCGCCGACCTGCACAACCACCTCGATGGCACCCCCTTTGCCGAGGACCTCCTCTCGTGGGCAGCCGACCTCGGCGTGTGCCTCAACTCGACCACCGCCCTCTTCGCCGAGGGTCCCTGCGGGCCGGGCACCGTCGCCGTCAAGGAGGCCGACCAGCAGCTCTACGACGCCGCCATCGATGCCGTCTCGCTGCGCTACTCGGACCCGGCCACCCTGACGGGCGCGCAGCCCAGCGGGCACGACCGCTTCTTTGCCACGTTTGGCCGGTCCAGCATCGTCGCCACGCCCTCGGCGGGCAAGGAGCTGGCGGCGGTCAAGGAGCAGGCGGCGCTCGACTCGGTGAGCTACGTCGAGATCATGGTCGTGCCACCGCTCTGGGACACGCTGGCCGCCAAGCTGTCGCTCGCATCGCCGCTCTCGGCCAACTCGAGCAGCGGCGACTTTACTGCGCTCGACGCGCAGCTCGAGCCGCTCCTCTTGCAGCACATGGGCGAGATCCGCAAGACGTACGACGACATGGAGGCCGTCGCCACGGCGGGGTGCCCCGAGCGCGCCGGGTGCGGCGTCGAGGTGCGGTACCTTGCCACGGCGCTGCGCCTCATGACGCCCGCACAGGTCTACACGATGCTCTACACGTCGTTTGCGCTGCAGAAGGCCGACGAGCGCTTCGTGGGCGTCCAGATCGCCCAGGCTGAGGACGGCATGGTGGCCACGCGCGACTACACGCTGCACATGCGCATGTTTCGCCACCTTCACCAGCGCTTCCCCGCGGCGCCGGCCGCGCTGCACGCGGGCGAGCTGGTGCTGGGCACGGTGCACCCGCGCGACATGCGCTTCCACATTCGCGAGGCCGTCGAGGTGGCGTCGGCGCGCCGCATCGGCCACGGCGTCAGCATCGGCTTCGAGACCAACTCGACGGGCCTGCTGGCCCAGATGCGCGAGCGGGGCATCGCCGTCGAGATCAACCTGTCGAGCAACGACGCCATCCTCGGCATCCGGGGCGAGGAGCACCCGTTCCAGTTCTACCGCGCCCAGGGCGTCGCCACGGTGCTGAGCACCGACGACTCGGGCGTGCTGCGCAACGACCTGAGCAACGAGTTCCTCCGCGCCGTCTCTGAGCACGGCCTGGCCTACGCCGAGCTCAAGCAGCTGGCGCGCAACAGCCTCCACTACTCGTTCCTGGACGGCTCGAGCCTCTGGAAGGACGTCGTGGCGGGCCAGCGCGTCAGGGCGTGCGTCGCCTCGCTCGACGACGAGGGCTGCAAGGCCTTTGTCAAGGGCAGCGCGCGCGCCCAGCTGCAGAAGAGGCTCGAGGACGACCTGGCTCGCTTTGAAGCGTCGCTCTGCTGAGCCTCCCGGCCGCCCCGACCGCCCGCTTTCCCCCCCTCTTTGCCTCCTGCTCTATCTCGTAGACGATATGTATCGATCCTTTCGCTAGCTAGACCTTTGGCCTTGGACTTGCTACCTGCGACCTAGCATTCTCTCCTCTGCTCTCTGTCTCTGTTTCGCATTCGCTCCCTTCATCGACCTGTAGACGGACCTTGACTTTGCTTCCCTTGCGCCAGGGCACGTGCTGAACCGTCTATCGGTGGCGACCAGCCCATTGTCAGATGCCCGTTTCGGGTCTGAGATGAAGGCGTAACTAGTCACCTGTGTCGCCGACGCTCGGTCATGATGCAGCGGTGCTCATGGCGGTCACAGATCAATAAGCAAGACCGAGGCCGGGGGTTCAGTGCCTTGGCCAGCTGACTTCCCGCCGCGGCCTGGGCCGTCACATGTCAGACGTACGTGACTCTGATCCCTTCGCTGGGCTGGGCTAGCGCGCGACAAAGGACGATCTTGAGGCCTGCCGTTGGGCGTGGCGCGGCGTGGCCAGTCTTGTTGGGCGTCCATGCCCGTCAGGGACATGCCAGGCATGCCAGCTTCGGGGAGCGGGCAGGAGCACATTCCGCGCCGGTCGGTCGGCGTGGTCGGGGGGAGCGGACTGCGAATAAGAATTTGACCCATGGCGCCGGCTGCACCGAGTCCCCCTGGCCACAGGCCCGCCGTACATACCAGACGAGGCCGGACCTGCCACGGCCTCAGGCTGTTGTTGTCGGACCGACTCCGAAGCCGAAGCCACCGGCCGAGCCGGGACGAGGCCTAGGCAGGCAGACAGGCGGCGACCCGCGAGGCGGTGTACGTCAAAGGCCGCCCCGACATCTTCCCTGGCCTGCTTGCCTGCGCGTCTGTCGGCATCCCCTCCGCTTGGCGGGTCTAGACCCGACGACGACGGCAACGGCACCGACGACGACGACGTGATGGCCGAGGCTG
>NW_006920890.1:497928-574386 GCF_000417875.1 Pseudozyma flocculosa PF-1
AGGCAAAGCAACGTACGCGCGCTGACATCAAGGGAGGGAAGAGCGTGCCTGGCATGGGCCGGGATGAGTGCGAGCATGAGAGCAAGATGCGGCGCGATATGACGAGTGCCAAGCGGCGGCAAAGGCAGGGTCTGCCCCGTCAGCCCGCAGGGCAGCCTAGGCTTACGCTGGGAGGCAGAAGCAGCGGCCAAGATGAGATGATGGAGACAGGTCGCGACGGCGAGATCGAGGCGCGCCAGCCTCCTGGACGGCCCCCCCGATCTTGGCTCCAAGCAACGGGCAGGCAGGCCAGCTCAGGGTCCTGAAACACGCACAAGCTGCGAATTCGCGGACCGACACGTCGGGTTGCGCTCAATCCAACGCACGACCCAGACCACAGATGAGCGCAGCCAAGACGAAGCCTAGCCCAGCAAGCAGCCAACAGATAGATAACGTTAGAGATAGGTTTGAGGAGGCTAGGCTAGGCTAGGCTAGGCCAAGGTCACAAACACGACGATCGGGTCTCGGAGGGTGCCGGTTGGCTGGCGGACAGGCTCGCCCTGGAGGCTTGACCTAGCCTTCCAGCTGGCTTGACTGGGCTTGCCCGCCCTGCCTGCAAGCGACATCGATAGCGCAGCGCGTCGGCTGCGGGTGCGGCACGACCCCCCCCCCCAGCTGCACGGAAAGTCGGGCGAGCCCGCCTGGATGGCTGCAGCTGACCAGCAGGCTGGGGCTTTCAAGCGCTTTCGTCATCGGCCCCTCCGCGTCCTGGCCTGGCGCCTCTCTTCAGGCAGGCTGGCCAACGACGCGGGCGACGCAGCTAGCGTGCCTGCCTGCCCGCGGTCTAGCTGGCTTGCTGTGCGGCGGGCATGCGGTCGGATGCGCAGCGACACAAACACCGGCCGCTTGCCCGCCCGCCCGCCCGCCCCCCCGCCCGACCGTCGCGGTCTGGCCCCAGCCTAGGCGCGCGCGCACGTACATACACACCCACGCACGGCGACAGAGGCGAGCTAGAGTGTTTGGCAGCCTGCCTGCCTGCTTGCCTGCGCGCCGGATTGGCCCCGATGATGCTTGCCCGGCTGCCTGCTCGTTGCTCGTTTTTCTTTTCGATGGCTGCCGTCGTCTTCCTGGCTCGCCGCCTCGGTCTCGCTTCCTCGCTCCCCGTCCGCCTGGCTGGCCAGCTGCCGCCCCATTCCCCCCTTCGCCCCCCCTTCTCCCTCGACCCTCGACCCTGGCTCGCGACGTACATACATCGGCATCGCTCGCCTCTGACGTGAACCTGGCCACCCTCTCGACCACCACCACCACCACCACCAAACTCGACTGCCCTGCCTTCGAGCTTAGTCCTCGCTCAGCCGCAGCCGCAGCCGCTCCTCTTCGACGTCGAGCCAACGCCGCCGCCGACCTAGCCTCAATACCGCAACACCACCGCGTCCTCCGCCGAGCGCTCTGGCTCTCTCGCACACCCCTGGCGTCACAGAGTGAGTACCACGGTGGCGTCGTCGTCGTCGTCGTCGTCGTCGTCGTCGTCGTCGTCGTCGTCGTCGTCGTCGTCGTCGTCGTCGTCGTCGTCGCATCCAGTCTGGTACTGACCAAACGACACCCGGCCTGCTCCGCGCTCCCTGCCCTGCCACCACCTGCAGCCATGCCGCGCTCCACGACCGCCCGGTCGATGCCGCCGGCGCCGCTGGCCGCCCTGGCCGCGGCGCTCCTGGCGCCCTCGCTGGCCTACGCCCAAGAGGCCACAAAGGTCGACAACAACTCGACCGCCACCGTCATCTCGTCGCTCGTCCTCAACGCCGCCATCTTTGGCGTCCTCATCGCCGTCTTCCTCCTTGCCCGCCCGCGCTTCCGCAACATCTACTGGCCCCGCACCTACCTCACCGTGCCCGAGGAGCGCGTCGACGCACCGCCAAAGTCCCTCTTTGGCTGGATCCCCGTCTTCCTCCGCACCCCCACGACGGAGATCTACAAGAAAAACGGCCTCGACTCGTACATGTTTGTCGAGTACCTCGAGATGATGCTCTGGATCTTTGTCCCCGTCTGGTTCATCTCGTGGGCCGTCCTGATGCCCGTCTACGGCGCAAAGACGACCGGCGGTCTCACCGGCTTCAACCGCTTCACCTACGCCAACGTCGGCCAGAACGAGCAGGAGTCGAAGCGCTTCGCCGCCCCCCTCATTCTCCAGTACCTCTTCACCGCCTGGCTCCTCTACAACGTCCACACCCGCATGCGCCGCTTCATCAAGCTGCGCCAGGAGTTCCTCGTCTCGCCCCGCCACGCCGACACGGCCCAGGCCAAGACGGTCCTCATCACGGGCGTCCCCAACGAGCTGCTCAGCGAAAAGAAGCTCACCGCCATGTACTCGCAGATGCCCGGCGGCGTCGCCCGCGTCTGGATCAACCGCGACCTCAAGGAGCTGCCGGACCTCGTCGACGAGCGCGCAAAGTGGCTCAACAAGCTCGAGGCCGCCGAGACCAAAGTCATCAAGCTCGCCTACAAGCGCGTCAAGAAGGGCAAGGCCCAGGACGCCTCGGCCGACGCCGACAGCGAGATGAACCCGGACATCGCCGAGCGCTACATTGAGAAGAAGCAGCGCCCCACGCACAAGCTCGGCGCGCTCGGCTGCTTTGGCGAAAAGGTTGACACGCTCACCTGGTGCCGCGAGCGCATCGCCGAGCTCAACAAGCAGATTGACCAGAAGCGCTCCGACGTCGCCCACGACTACAAGACCTACCCGCCGCAGAACAGCGCCTTTATCCTCTTCCGCACCCAGATCGCCGCCCACATGGCCCAGAAGACGCACGCCCACCACCTGCCCTACCGCATGGGCGAGCGCTACGTCGAGGCCCACCCGGACGACGTCGTCTGGGCCAACCTCAACATGAACCCCTACGAGCGCAAGGTCCGCACCGCCATCGGCTGGGCCATCACCGTCGCCCTCATCGTCTTCTGGACCATCCCCGTCGGCTTCGTCGGCATCGTCTCCAACGTCAAGGGCCTCAGCCAGGACGTGCCCTTCCTCGGCTGGCTCGGCGACCTTCCTCCCGTCGTCACCGGCATCATCCAGGGTGTGCTGCCGACGGTGCTCCTCGCCGTGCTCAACATGCTGCTGCCCATCATCCTCCGCCTGCTGGCCCGCCTTAGCGGCGTCCCCACCCGCTCCGGCATCGAGCTCTCGCTCCAGACGCGCTTCTTTGCCTTCCAGGTGGTGCAGAACTTCCTCGTCCTCACCCTCATCTCGGGCAGCGCCTCGCAGATCTTCAACTTTGTCTCCGAGGTCGGCAGCAACCCGGCCAGCTTCCCCGGCCTGCTGGCCCAGGCCATCCCCAAGGGCTCGACCTTCTTCCTGTCGTTCATCGCGCTCCAGGGCCTGTCGGGCGGCGCCGCCCTCTTTGCCCAGACGACGCCGCTGATTGTCTACTACGTCAAGAAGTTCCTGCTCGGCTCGACGCCCCGCAAGGTGTGGCACATTGACCACGACCTGCGCGGCGTCGCCTGGGGCACTCTCTTCCCCGCCATCTCGCTCATCACCGTCATCGGAACGGGCTATCTCGTCATCGCGCCCATCATCAACGGCTTCACCGCCGTCACGTTCCTCATCTTCTACCTCGGCTACCGCTACCTCTTCCTCTACGTCTACGACACCCGCCCCGAGAGCGAGACGTCGGGCCTCTACTTCCCCAAGGCCGTCACCCACATCTTTGTCGGCCTGTACGTCGAGATGGTGATGCTCTGCGCCCTCTTCTTCCTCACCCAGTACGGGCCCGAGGGCTCCAAGACCCAGGCCGCCATCCCCGAGGGCGCGCTCATGGTCGTCCTCATCGTCCTCGTCGCCGCCTACCACTACATCCTCAACAACTCGCTCAAGCCCCTCTACACGGCGCTGCCCCTCTCGCTCGTCCCGCCCAGGGACGCCGCCGCGGTGGCGTCGACCGGCGCCGGCGGCGCACACACGGGCGCCGACCTGCGCGTCTCGGGCGAGACGAGCACCGAGAAGAAGCCGCTGATGATGCAGTCGAGCGACAACGTGGCGCCCGCCTACAGCACCAACGGCGGCGGCAGCCACCTCGGCGACGCCCACCACGGCATCGACGCCCACGCCGTCGACATGAAGAACCTCGAGAAGCGCCAGCCCGGCAGCGAGGGCGCCGCCGACATGGACGACGCCTTTGTCCACCCGGCCGCCCGCGACCCGCAGCGGCCCGTCTGGATCCCCAACGACAAGTTTGGCATCGGCCGCGCAGGCGTCGCCGCCGCTCGCCAAGCGGGCGTCGAGGCGACGACGGACAACACGTCGGTCAACGACAAGGGCCACGTCGAGACCGACGCCTACGAGCCTCCGGGCGAGCCCCGAGTCTAGGCGGCGGGACAAGAGTCGTGGTCGCCGGCGGCACCGCCGTCGCTGTCGACCCGACCCGACCTGATCTGCTCTGCTCTCTGCCCGTTGCTCTTCTTCTACGCCCCGCGGTTGTCTCAGCGCCCATCTCTATTCCCCGGCCGCCGCGCTGTTTCGCGCTGCTGGCTGCTCGATGCCACGTTGAATTTGGGCTTCATCGGACGGGCGGCCTCGCTCGGCGGCCCTGCTCCGATGGCGTCCCATATACCCAACTTCCTTTCGCCTCGCCCCCCGGCCCTCGGCCGTCGGCCTCGCTTATCCTTCTTGCCCCTTGTCTACCCTAATCTTGAGCTCGCGCTCGCCTCGATGGCTCCCGTTGGCGGCGGAGAGTCACCTCATCCGCCGCCGCCACCGCCTCCTCGATCTTGAGCCTAGCAGCCCGTCGGCCCTGTGCCCGGGGGCGTCACGCTTGGCCTCGACCGAACCCACCCCTGTACCAGCCTGGTCTCTTCCCCTCTCTATCTCTCTGTTACCCCGTCTTATCTCAGGAATGCAACGAGCGTTTTGATGAAGTCGTCGATCCGTGCGGAGTCGAAAGAGATTGCAGGGCGCAAAGGGGACGGCATGGGGCGCTCTTCGGCCCAGCGGCGTCTTTCTCGTCACTCTGGCTTTGGCTGGCCGAGCATGCATGCTCGCTTGCGCCAACACGGCTGGATGCGCGCGGCATAAGCGCGGCTGGGTGGCGCAAGCCCGGCGGACCGACGGGACGGATTCGTGACGCCCGTTACCTGTCTCTTTCTCCCTCTCTTTCCTCTCCCTCCCGCCACCCGGCTTGATCCGCTCGAGCTTGCCACTATCTCCTACCACTCGATCGACCTTGGAACCGCATCGAATCAGCGGTATCGCCCCGTCAGCCAGCCGCATGCCGAAGGGCGATGCCTGGCTACAGAAGTGTCCTTTTGCCTCTGCCCATCCACTCGCCACTCTCACTCACCACTCTCTTCGTCAGCACGTCTCGGACTCGGTGTGGCACGGAATCGAAGGCAAAAAGGCTCCGGTGAGACGAGCTTCATTTCGCCGGGCATCAAAAAAGGCCGGCCCAGGCCAGGCCAACCTTGCTTGCTGGCTGCTTGCTTTGGGGGTTTGTCCTCAGGCCGACGCCCCGGACGCCCTTTACGCTACGCTACGTTACGCTACCGCCCCGCACCTCAACGCAACGCACCGTAATGGCTGCAAACGGGCGCAGTGACCGAGCAAGCACCGCATCTACACCACATCGTCGTTGGTCGGCGAGAGCACGTGCGTGTTGCGCCACTCTTTATCGACGCTTCGCTCCCCACTCCCGCCCCGTTTTGTGCCCTCCTACGCTCCAACGGGCGCAAGAGCGGACGGACGGATGACATGGCGCCACCACCTCATTCGTCAACGTGCTCCGTCCGCGCACCGGGCACGTTTGCCGTCGTCCAGTCCGCATTTGCCCGCCCGCCCGCCCGGCGACGGTCTCTGCAAGCCCACCCGACTATCGGTCAGCGACGAGAACAAGGTTCGAGCAAGGTGGCCCGGATACGTACATACGTCGGGCGTATGCTGCGCCGCCGTTCGGGTGTGGTAGAGGATGAGGATGATCATGACCACCTCCGGCAGTCGGTGCCCAGTGCATGGGTGGCGAGGAAGGTCGGTGGTATAAAGCGAGCGAGATGGTGGCTTCGACCTGGCTCGTTCCTGCTCGTCGCTCCGCCCCTCGTTCATCTCCACGGTCATCTCGTCGACTCCATCCGATCCGATCCGATACGCCACGCCGTCGACGTTGCAGCACACCCCTTTCGTCCCTCGTCTCACAGGGGAAAAACCAACCGCCCATCGACCAGGATGCGAGCGACCACCTCGTCGTCGTCCCCGGCCCTCGTCTACGCCCTGGTCGTCGCATTCCTCCTCTCTTCGACGCTGCTCGACACCTCGTCCGCGCTCGCGTATATGCTAAGCGCTTCATTGGCACGCGCAGCGAGCAGCGAATTGGTCCACGACACGCCACTGGACC
Source organism: Pseudozyma flocculosa PF-1 (assembly GCF_000417875.1). NCBI lineage: Eukaryota > Fungi > Basidiomycota > Ustilaginomycetes > Ustilaginales > Ustilaginaceae > Pseudozyma > Pseudozyma flocculosa. Next base: position 504,285 of record NW_006920890.1, read on the forward strand.
CACCGCTGATCCAGGATGCACTGTCCCGCAGCGGCGCCAAGGGTGCTGAACCTCTCCGCCCCGTTGCAGCGACGACAACAACCACAACGACGACTGCGGCAGGCGCCGTGGGGTCAGACTCGTTCCGACTTCCACCGCCGATTCGACACGTGCGCCCGCTGCGGTCGGCGGGCGCTTCGCCGCTCTCGTCTCCGCGCTTCGCATCGCCGGCCTCTCCGGCGCAGTCAGACCGCGCGTCGTCGGTGGAGATGTCGGTCTACCACTCGGCCGCATCCACACCGCGCTCCGACGATGTCGGCGAGAGGCAGAGGACACTTCGACAGCCCCTCCTCGCGTCTCCCCGCTCCGAAGAGGGCCAGCGATCCGATCGCTTCCGCGCGCTGTCGTTTGCGATGCCGGAATCGCCGCAGAAGCAGGTTCAGTCACCTGCGGCCTCGGGCGGAACGAGTGAAGTCATTCCGTCTCAACGTGCTGCGTATGCGCAATCGGATGGATCGCCACCGACAACAGCGGCGGCGTCATCGCAACGGCAGCAACCAAACGGACAAGTCGACACCACCGCCACCACAACTGCAGAGGACGGAACGAAGACGACAGCAGCGGACCGAGGGGACGACGCGGCGGCGACGACGACCGCGGCGACGACGGCGGACAAGACGGATTCGGGCTGGATGGGTCTGGGCGTCCCGCGCAAAGCGGCGATAGGGGCCTACGCCTCGCTCACGGCTTCCGGTGCGGGCGCCCTCGCGCTCACCTACCAGGCCGAGAGCATCGTACAAAAGTACAAGGAAAGCCGCATCAAAGGTGAGCCTGCCCTCGTGCCTCGTACCTCTTTCTCGACGTGACGTGGAATGCTTGCTCACCGTCTTGCGATGCGGTGCGGCGCGGTGGGTAGAGCACGATGCGAGGAAAAAGTGCAGGGATCAAAAGAAGAATGCTCCTGCTGCTGCTGACCAGGCGGGAGGGGTTAAGAGGCGAGGGCTCAACGAAAAGGCCTTGGCGGTGAGTGCCTCGCTCCGCTCGTGTAGCGCGCCGAGGGTCGTGGAGAGGGAGAGAGAGTTTGGCTTGCTGATACGCGGCCACGCGAGTTGTTGCCCTGTCCGTCGCGCTCCGTTTGGACGTGTCGGTATACGGCAGGCGATGTGAGTCCAAGTCCAGATACGCCGTGATGGCCTCGATCGGGTCGAGTGGCTGCTGATGCTCCCTGCTCCGCCCCCTCTGGGTATCTCGGCGGGCACGACGCGCAGGGAGGACTACGGCAAGGCAGCTGCGGCAACCGAGGGGCTGTTTGCGGCCGGTCTGGGCGTCGGGAGCGTGTGAGTGGCGTCGTCGCCGTCGACCTCTGCCCGCCTCGCCTTTGCGCGCAAGGAGCGTTGAACTGACACGCCAGGCCGGCCATCCGGGCGATGCTCGCGCAGCGTCTACTCGATCAAGGCGGCCGATAGGCTGTACGACATTTCCCTCTGTGGCGAAAAGGACGAGTGAAGGCCAGGCCAGGCCAGGCGGGGCCTCGAGGCGGCATGGTCACGACGGTCGCTGCGGCAGCGCGGCGACCCACACCGCTTGTCTCGGCGGCAGCGCACCGCCGGGCGTCGACAGTGACGAGGCATGGTGGTGTGACGGGGCGGGCCGAGCTGGGCTGCACAGTGGGTGCGGTACCTACTGTACCAAGCCCAGAGCCGCGCGAAAGCGAGGTGGTCACATCCGGGTCTACAGTATCTCTATGAAGCTTGAGGCCCAGCTGGTCTGGCACCTTGTACCGGTATGGACAGATGATCAACAGCGCGCGATCGATGTCTTTTCCCCGCATTCGCAAACGCCGGCCGGGCTGTACCGTACCCCGCATTTGCGAGAGGTGGTGCGGGGCAGGCCATGGCAGTAGTCGCTGGCTGGGCTTTAAGTCCATGGTGCGTGCCGGCAGGCAGCATGTAGGCTGCCGAAGAGACGGAGGTCGGGAAGCTTGCTTGCGCGCAGCAGGAAGCTAAGGCGAGCCATGACCTTGCTGGCTTGGCTGGCGCAGGGCGAGCGATGTGTCACAGGCTCTGCTTGCTTGTCTACTGCACGCCGAGAACGCAAAACCCGGTCGGTGTATTTACGAGGCCAAAGTGAAGAGAGCCATGCAGGCCAGGTAGGCCCGTGCCGCCTGGTGTTTGTCGCTGCGCAACCGATTGCCCGGTGGGGGTCGGGAAGCAAAGGCGGCGGCGGCGGCGGCGGCGGCGGTTGATCGAGACCAGCCCGAGCCAACTGGACGGAAGAGGCCCAGGCGAGGGGGCCAGCCAAGGTGCGGAGGTAAGCCCGCCCACCAGCAGCGGCGAGCAGGCAGGCAGGGTGACGGCCGGTGCAAAGGCGGCGCGCGGCCGCAAAGGCCTGGCAGCCCAACATCCACCTTCCCGGAGAGGGTCACGCGGGGGGCCACAGCGGCCACAGCGGCCAGGCCAGGCCAGGCAAGGCCAAGTCGAGCTTAAGCCCGCGCCAAGCCAGCCAGCCAGCCAGCCGCGCACGCAGCCTGGCAGATCGAGTGGAGGCCTCCCCCGCCTGGCTCCGTTTTTCGGCTCACAGCCGCTCGCTGGCTGGCCTGCCTGGCTCGTTTGGGTGGCAGGCCAGGCCTCGCTCGCTGCTTCGGTTTTGCCGCTCGACGCTGCTGTGGCAGCAGCAGCAGCGGCTCGATGACACCTCGCACACCGTCGTTGCCCAAGGAAGCAAAGGCCAGCAAGCACCCCATCGTCGCATCGCCAGCCTAGCCAGCCAGACCGCTCGGGCCGCCTCGCTGCAATCCGACCTTAACCCCGCTCGTCCAGAACAGCCGTCCTGGCCAGTCGATGGGCTCAAGTCCCAGGTTGCCATCGGTCGGCTCAGGTGCGGGACGGATGTTGCAGGCAGAGGACGACCAGCTTTCACCCGTACACTTGGTGCATCGCACGCTTGATGGGCGGACACGGCGGTAGACGGCCGTGTGGCAAACAGCCAGCCATGTATGTAGGCGCGGGGAACGGATTGGGGCAGCAGCGCGCAACAGCGTGGGCGAGCCAGGCTGGCCCGTGCCCGGCAGAGTGGCATTCTGGCTTCCCCGCACTTCTGTCACCGCGAAAAATGGAGAGGGGCGGCGGCCAAGCGAGAGAGCGCCGCCAGAAAGGGCCAGCACGCGCGGCGGGCTGCCGTCGACTGTGACGGTCGTCGTGCAGGCAGGCCCACCAGCAGCAGCAGCAGCAGCAGCAGCAGCAGCAGCGCAGCAGCAACAGAAGGCGAGCGCGGTCGGGCCACGCTTTCGCTTTCGCCGCCTCTGCCTTCGCCTTCGCCGTTGCCTTCGTCGCCGCCGTCGGCCGGCCTCTGTTCCGTGCTTTCCTGCCCAAGCGAGGCCGGCCTGGCCTGGCACCACAAAGGCAGGCGGGTCAGCTGCCCGTTGTGTGGCTCGCCGCCGCCGCTGCGTTCGCCGCCTGGCCTGGCAGCGCAGCAGCACCTCCTCTGTCGGTCGGCAGCCCTCCGCCCCGCTCCTCTTCTCATCGCCCGCCTCAGCCTCGGCCTCTCCCCCTCGCCCATCCTCCTGGCGCTCGCTATAAGAACCTCCGCTGGTCGTCCCTTCAATCCTTCGCGCCTGCCTCCTCACACCATCCGGACTCTTCCCACGAGCACTTCCTCTTCCGCACCAGTCCGCACTGCCATCGCCCACGCATCCTCTCACCCTTCATCACCCACCGCCACCCCACAGCACAACGTGAGTCGACCCCGTTGCAGCAGCTTCCGCCCGTCGTTTCGGCGGCCTCGCTGTCGTTGCCCGGCTCCTGGCGACGACAACGGGGAAACGTGGCCCCGTGGCGCGGCCTGCCCGCCCTGCAGACGGCGCTCCTATCACGCTCCTGGCTCGCTGCGCCGACTCGGACGCTGACGATCTGTCCTTTCGCCCGCTCGCTGCCCCATCGCTGCCGTCCGCTCTTGGCCTTGCCCTCTGTTTTCTCTCCCGCCCGCCCCTCTGACAGCCGCCACCATGCCCAAGCTCGAGCTCAGCTTCCCCAACGGCGTCAAGACGACCGTCCAGTCTGACCTCTTCATCAACAACAAGTTTGTCCCCGCCCTCGATGGCAAGACGTTCGCCACCGTCAACCCCTCGACGGGCAAGGAGATCGGCCAGGTCGCCGAGGCCTCGGCCAAGGACATCGACGTCGCCGTAAAGGCCGCCCGCGACGCCTTTGAAAACGTCTGGGGCGAAAAGGTGCCCGGCGCCGAGCGAGGACGCCTGCTGCTCAAGCTCGCCGACCTGGTCGAGGCCAACCTCGACGTCCTCGCCTCGATCGAGTCGCTCGACAACGGCAAGGCCTTCTCGATTGCCAAGGGCTTCGACGTCGCCGCCGTCGCCGCCAACATCCGCTACTACGGCGGCTGGGCCGACAAGAACCAGGGCAAGACGATCGAGACCAACGACAAGAAGTTCACCTACACCCGCCACGAGCCCATCGGCGTCTGCGGCCAGATCATCCCCTGGAACTTCCCCCTGCTCATGTTTGCCTGGAAGATTGGCCCGGCGCTCGCCACGGGCAACACCGTCGTCCTCAAGACGGCCGAGCAGACGCCGCTCTCGGCCATCAAGATGTGCGAGCTGATCGTCGAGGCCGGCTTCCCCCCGGGCGTCGTCAACGTCGTCTCGGGCTTCGGCGCCGTCGCGGGCGCCGCCATCTCGAACCACATGGACATTGACAAGGTCGCCTTCACCGGCTCCACGCTCGTCGGCCGCAACATTATGAAGGCGGCCGCCTCGACCAACCTCAAGAAGGTCACGCTCGAGCTCGGCGGCAAGTCGCCCAACGTCATCTTCAAGGACGCCGACCTGGACCAGGCCGTCAAGTGGGCCGCGTTCGGCATCATGTTCAACCACGGCCAGACGTGCTGCGCCGGCTCGCGCGTCTACGTCGAGGAGGACGTCTACGACCAGTTTATGGACAAGATGACGGCGCTCTGCAAGAGCCTGTCGGTCGGCGACCCCTTTGCCCAGAACACGTTCCAGGGCCCGCAGGTCTCGCAGCTCCAGTACGACCGCATCATGGAGTACATTGAGTCGGGCAAGAAGGAGGCCAACCTGCACCTGGGCGGCGTGCGCAAGGGCAGCGAGGGCTACTTTATCGAGCCCACCATCTTCACCGACGCCGACCACAACTCGAAGATTGCGCGCGAGGAGATCTTTGGGCCCGTTGTCGTCGTGAGCAAGTTCAAGGACGAGAAGGAGCTGCTGCGGATCGCCAACGACACCATGTACGGCCTGGCGGCCGCCGTCTTTTCGCGCGACATTTCGCGCGCCATTGAGACGGCGCACAAGCTCAAGGCGGGCACGGTGTGGGTTAACTGCTACAACCAGCTCGACCCGCAGGTGCCCTTCGGCGGCTACAAGGCGTCGGGCATCGGCCGCGAGCTGGGCGAGTACGCGCTGGCCAACTACACCAACGTCAAGGCGGTCCACTGCAACCTGTCGACGCCGGCGCCGCTCTAAGCGGTGCAGACGCCGCACCGTGCCACGCGATCCCCGTCGCCGTCGATGGGGGTAGACGCACCCACCAGACGCCCGGCCGCCTTCCTAGCTTTCACTACGCGTGTCTGCGCGTTTTCCCGTTGTTGTATCTGAACCAGGACCGCTCGATGGCGTTTCCGTGTTTCCGTCGAGCCATTGGTTTGAAATGACATGACGATATCGTGATGACCTCTTCGTTATTAGAAGCGGTGGCTGTCGAGCTAGTGGTGGCAGTGGTGGTGGTGGTGGTGGTGGTGGTGGTGGCGTGCGAGCGTGGCCGAGCTTGGGCTGGGCTGCGGGACTCGGGCGAGGCAGACCCTCTCCCTCCACCTGGGCCACGCTGGAATTTTTTAAAGGCGAGCAGCGGGCCTCGGGACCCTCCTGGGACGGCAGCCTCCCCCTGTCCTGCTGCCACCACCACCACCACCACCACCACCCCAGCTCTCCCCGTCCACCGACCGAACCCATACCCATGTAACCGAACCCGCGCACCGACAATGGAACCGGGCTACGTATTCCAACCGCCACGGCCGGTCAAGGCGCGGGGATCGGTGCACAGCAACTCGCACCCGCCCTCTTCGCTGCCGCTCCACCTCCCCCGCGAGACGGAACCGACCAACTCGCTACGGCGGCACCACCTTCGACGCGCCTTTGACCTCGTGCACATCCTCCTCCTCCGTCGCGATGCGGTGCGCGCGGGGAGGGCGCTCAGGGTGCTGATGCACGCCCATGAGTGGAGGAGCCACGAGCTGTGGCGCCTCGGCCTTGCCGTCCTGTCCTGCCACGTCTCGTCGCTCTCCCACCGTCGTCGTCGTCGGCGTGGGTCCTTCCAAGGTGACGGCGAGGGGGAGCGAGATACCGCCGCGGATGCGGGTGCGAGCTCGAAGCGCAAAGGTGCCGAAGACGGCGACGACGACGACGACGACGACGACGACGACGACGACGACGATGACGAGGTGACGCACCAACGCATCGTCTACCTGCGCTCGGTGGCGCGGACATCGCGGTACCGCCTTCCCATCCTGCTCGACCTCATCCCCGAACTCATCGCGGCGAGGCGGTACGCAGAGGCCATGGAGGAGCTGGACCTCGTCATCCAGCTGCACCCGTACAAGTCGTCGTCGACGCTCCACGTCTACCTCGGCCTGCTCACGCTGCACTCTGCGACGGAATCCGCACTGGCCAGAACTAAGGACCGTCGATACGGCACCGACATCGACGTCGTCTCGGACCCGACGGCGCGACGACACGGCGACGGCCAAGGAGGGATGATGGAGGAGGAGGAGGCGCAGCGGCGGGAAGCGAGGGGCATCAGGATGTCGGAGCTCGATCCGAGCGCCGTCCAAGTCGCCGCGAGGCACTTTGAAAATGCCGTCGCGACCAGCAGGAAAGTCGTACAGGTCGAGCGGGATCTGCTGCGCGATGCGGCCAGGAGGGAGAGGGAGCGCGGTCGCTCCAGGACCCTGGTCAGGGGCGGCGAGAGGTCCCATATCCCTTCCACGTCCCGGTCCCGGTCCCGGTCCCGGTCCCAGTCCCGGTCTCGACCTCGCGATCGGTCGACGTCCAGGTCCAGATCTCGTAGGAGGGGGGATGGATCCGATCCGATAGAGGGGCGGGAGGATGAGGAGGTAGATGAGGAAGGCGATGGCGATGGCGAGGACGACGACGACGAGGAGGAAGAAGTGGTTCTCCCATTCCGACACGACGACGAGACCACCGAAACACCCTGGCCCGCAACGGTGGCCCGGTCCTTTCTCGACCTCGTAAGTGCCGTTCTTCCCCTTTCTGCCTCCCTGCCTCTCTGCCTCTCTGCCTCTAATCCCTATCTCTATCTTGTTCACGTCTGAATCCGCTCATCCCTCCTCGAACCGCAGCTTCAACCGCGTCTACATCCACACAGTCCCGCTCCCGCAACCGCTTTCGCTCCTACATCCACGCCCGCGTCTGCACGCCCCTCTCGCGCCCCTTCACCGTCGATACACGACCTCGATCCGCAAGCCCGCGACATCGAGGAGCGGCGCAAGAGCAAGAGCAAGAGCAAGAAGAAAAAGAAGAGGACCCTAGACGAAACCGAGGACGAGGACAGCACCAGGGTCAAGCGGTCCAAGTCGGTCCGGAGCGAGGTCGACAGGAGGCGCCGTCCCGCCTTTTAAAGACCGCGTCCGCCTGCACACGACCACGACCACGACCACGACCACGACCACGAGCCGAGGGCACGAGCCTGCCAAGGCCGAGAGGAGGGCAACGTGCATGCAGGAGCCGAGAGCCGCCGTCGATATCGTACATACAGGTCCAAAGCATCCGCATCAAGCCTCGCTCATGACGCTGGCCCTCGCCGCGCGTCTACCACCGCCACCGCGTCGACCTCCTGCTCCTCCTGCAGCGGCCGTCGTCGCCGCCGCCGCCGCCGCCGCGGGTGCGCCTCGGCCGCGTCCCTTTTTCTCGGCCCGTGCCACTTTGGCCTGGGTGGCGCCCTCGAACGCCTCGTCCTGCTCTCCCTTTTGCGCGATGTTGGTGAGGATCTCTTCAAACTCGCGCAGGTCGGCGTCGCTCGTCTTGTTCGACGCCGACTTGTTGGTGCGCGCCTTTGCCAGGATCTCGAGGAAGCGCTTGTACACCTCGCCGTGGTGCAGCTTGTCTTGGTCTGCGGCCGGCGAGCGAGCGAGGAAGCGGCGAGTCGCACGCGGGCAGGAGCAAGGGAGGTGGTCGTTGGAAAGGTCAGCGGGTGGACCGGGGAAAGGGGGTGGGGGCAGAGGACCAAACGCTGCGATGCCGCAGGCGACACTCACAAAAGGGCAGGCCGTCGATGAGCTTCTTGATCGACCGCTCGCTCTTGTACGGCAGCAGCGAGAGGCAGAAGGCAATGTCGCGCCACTGTCGTTCCTCGGACGTCAGTCGGAACCTGGTGCGGCCGGTCAACAGAGAGAGGCAGGGCAAGGAAAGGGGAGGGGTCTCGCGTCAGCAGAGCGCGCTCGTCTGGTGCTCGCGCCGACTCGCGGGCCGACGACGACGACGACGACGACGACGACGCACCTCTGGCACAGCTTCTCGACGACGTTTTCGGCCTGCTTCTCCTTGTCGATAAAGGTAAAGATAAACTTCATGGTCCTGGCAAACGTCTCCTCGTCGACGGCGTGCTTGCCAATCGAGAGGTGGCTGATAATGTCGGGCAGGTTGTTGTACACGGCATTTTCCTTTGTCGAGAGCTCGCTGAAAAAGAGCTTGGCCAGGTCGCTGACGCGCGGCTCGTCGTCCTCGAGGCACTTTGCCATTTCGCCCAGCTGGCCCTTGACCTTGATCATGCCGTTGAGGATGAGGTGGGTGAGCACCATGAGCGTGTGCTTCTTGACGCCCAGGTCGACGTCGTTGAGGCCCGCGTACAGCCGGTCGCTGTTCTCGTCGACGAGCGAGCCGAAACAGATGGCAATGTCGCCCAGCGCAATCACGACATTGGACCGGATCACGGCGTCCTTGGACGTCGACAGGATGTGGAGCAGCAGCGCCAGGTTCGTCTCGCAGAAGCTCGAAGAGACGCACATGAACTTGCACAGCGTCAGCACCGCCGCCTTGCGCACAAAGTCGTTCTGCAGGGAGACGGGGTGCAGTGGGAGTTGTCAGCGCGATCTCCGGCAGCTCGGTCGCATCGATCCGCCCTGGCAGCGGCAGGGCATGCATCGGCACTCACGGGGTACGACTTTGGGCTGCTGCAGATGTGGGTCACCAGCGGGCCAAAGACGGCCAGCACGCTGCGGTCGCCAAAGAGGAGCTCCTTTTCGCGGATGCTGGCGATCACGTCGCCGATCTCGTCCTCGGCGTTGCCGGCGACCTGGTCGAGCTCCTCGACGGCCGCCGCCGCCGCCTTGCCGCGCTTGCCCTCGGACACGGCCTTGGCCATGGCCTTTTCCTGCTCGGCCTCGGCCTTGCGCCGCTTGTACTCGCGCTCCACCAGCTCCAGATAGACAATCTGCTTGAGCGCAACGTGGCCGACGACGAAGAGCAGCTGCGCGAGCTGAAACGCGTCGCCCTGCACGTTGGCCGCCGGGCTGGGCGAAGGCGAGCCGGCGCGTGCAGAGCCGCCGGCGTCCGAGGCGGCGTCGACGTCCATGCCGGGAGAGCTGGCGCGGCTGCGGGCCTCGCCGGCCTCGTCGGCGCCTGCCGAGGCCGGAGGGGCGGCCGGCTTGGGCGCAAAGACGCGCATCGTCATGCTGCGGATGATTTCCGTGCAGAGCGAGTCGGGCTGCTCGCCCAGCAGGTAGATGGTCTGGATGGCGTTTTCGGCGAGGCTGAACCACTCGCCCTTGCTCTCGCCGCGCAGCACCTCGCTCGGCATCTGGATGGCCGCCCGCAGCCGCGCAAACATCGGGTGGTTCATGGGGTACCGCACGCTCTCGTCGCTCAGCGCGCCCTTGACCTTCTTGACGCTGCCGCCGACGCGCTGCAGCGCGATGCACGAGTACTTGGCCAGCACCACGTCGCGCGCGCCGAGTGGACCGAGGCCGATCTTAAGGAGCAGGTCGATCTTTTCCGAGACAATCTCGCGACGAGCGACGGCGAGCATGCTGAGCACGATGATGGCACCGCGGCGCTGCGCCTTGGAGATGGCGCGCGGCGCCGAATAGACGGCCCACAGCTTGGCGACCACGTCCGGGTGGACGAGGCCCTCGGACTCCATCGTCTTCATCAGCTCCTCGAGGCTGGTCAGCTCGGCCAGCGTGGCGCCAAAGGTGCGCTCGATCATGTTGCGGGCGATGCGGGCCACGTTGTCCTTGGCGCTGAGCTCGGGGCGCGCCTCAAAGTAGAGGGCCCGGTAGACCTCGATGAGGCGGCTGCGGACGCCCTTGAGCTGGCTGCCGTCCTCCATGACGAGCGTGTTGTCCTTGGTCCAGATCAGGTGCACCATCTTGCGGATGCCGGCCGCGGCGCCCGCCAGGCGGTACTCGTAGGCGACGCGGAAAAACTCCATGCTCTCGAGCACCTCGGCCTTGTTGGTCGAGACCAGCAGCTGCGACAGCACGGGCATGGCGCCCTCGAGCTGGACGATAAACTGGACAGCGTCGTCGTAGTAGCGCTTGGTCAGGCGCAGCTTCATGATCTTTTCGCCGTCGACGGGCTCCATCTGCGCACGCGCCGCGGCGAGCGCCTCGAGGTCGACGCCGGATCGGCGGCCTTTCTTGCCCTCCTTGGCCGCCGCCTTCTTTTTGTCCTGCGTCTTGGCCTTGGGCTTCGGGGTCCGTTCGGCGTCGTCTTCGTCGATGTCCATGGTGTCGTCGGCCGCCTCGGTGTCGTCTGCGCCCTCGTCGTCCTCGTCCTCATCCTCCTCTTCTTCCTCTTCCTCCCCATCCTCGTCCTCGAGCTCCTGCTCGCCAGGCAGCTCCAGCGAGCCCTCGGTCGCCTCGAGCTCCTTGCTGACGGCGTCGTAGCGCTTCTGCCACTCTGTCAGGTTGAGCTCGCCGCCGTGCATGACGCCATAGGGGTGGGTGAGGATGAGCTTGGTGAGGAGGGCGATGGCATTCTTGCGGACGCCGCTGCTCTTGTCCTCGAGAGCGCGGATGACGAGGTCGGTCATCTCTGTGCGCTGCTTGGGGAATTTGGTGGGCAGGTCGCACAGCTTGGCGCAGACGGTGATGAGCTTGCTGCGGACGTACGAGTTGAGGTCGAGGAACCGCTCGATGAGCAGGTTGAAGAAGGTCTCAATCTGCTTCTTGCGCGCCTCGACGCTGCCGCGCTGCTCGTCGGCGGTACCGTCGTTGCCGCCGGCTCCGGCCGACGAAGACGTGCCGCCTGACGACGAGGTGGTGAGGGCGTCGTCGGTGGTGGTGAGCTCGCGGATGAGCAGGCCCAGGGTCTCGATCATGGCGTTGCGCATTGGGTACGACTCGCTGTCGAGGTGCTTCTGGAGGAGCGCAATCTGCTTGAGCACGCTGCGCGGGCTGAGCTCGGCCATGCGCACGAGGAAGCGGCCGAAGCTCCTCGGGCTCTTCGTGTCCATGGCGCCGAAGTTCTTGCCGGCCACCTCGCGCAGGACGTCTTCGCCGAGGCGCTCGTAGTCGAACTCGCCGCGCATCACGGCCAGCAGCTCGGCCATGGGTTCGGCCAGGTGCTCGTAATACTGGAGGCTCTGCATGATGCTGGTCTGGGCGCTGAACGCCTGTCCGTGGGCCTTGACGGCCTGGCAGATGACCTTGAAGATGCCGAGCTTGATGGCCTGGACCTTGAGGTGGCCCTCGTTTTCCTGGAGGAGGAGGGCGGGGCGCATGATGCATCCGGAGACGTACGAGTCCCTGGCGGCGGTGACGGTCCACATGCGCTCGGACCGGACGCGCAGGGCCTTTGACATGAGGGCGAGGACCGGGGGGATCGAGTTGGACCAGGCCCACGCGTCGGCCTTGCCCGAGGTGGATTTGCTCGAGGCGTTGGCCTTTGCGCCGCCGCCTCTCCTGCCGCCCTTTGAGCCCGAGGCGGCTGCTGCGCCCGACGATGCGGACGCGGCTGCGGCTGCTGCGGCTGCGGCGCCCGCCTCTTGCCTGCCTCCGCTGTGCTTTTCGGCGACTGCGACGAACCACTGGAGGAGGAACGCGTACATCTCGAGGGGCTGTGCGTGTCCTGCGTAGGCGTTTGGGTCGTCGCCGTCGAGCTCCCTCTGTGCGTCTTCGAGGGCGTTTGTCATACCGCTGAGGATGGCATCGAGGAGCTTGTGGCATGCGTTTGGGCTGAGGGTGGCAAAGTGCTTTAGGTAGGAGCGGAAGAGGTCGAAGGTCTCGAGGTTGGTGATGTTTCCCGACGAGGCGGTGATGGTGTCGACTGCGGCGTCCAAGGTGGCGAGCTGTTGTGCGGGTGCGAGGTCGTCGACGGCGACCTCGTGCGGGATGATGTAGGGTTCATCCTGGAGGAGGAGGAGCTCGTCGGCGAGGTTGTAGCTGCCCGAGTCGGCCATGGTGGCCGGCGGCGGTGTGGGGGCGAAGCAGGGGCGGTCGGTTGTTTTGGTTGTGTGGATGTCGAGGGAAATGGGGCCTGTGTTGGTCGACAGAGGGGGGGTATTGAGAGCACGCAAAGGGAGAAGGATGGTGAGCGGGGCAGAGAAGGAAGAGGGAGAAGGATGGTGATGGTGGTGGGGTGAGGGCGGTGGCGGGCGAGTCGAGGGGAAGGCTTGTGGAGTAACGCGGGCAGCAAGGCGGCAGACCAACACCGGCGCTGCCTGAGCTGCTGTTGGCTGTTTGGCTGCGCGCGTTTTGTTCGTTGCCGTGGCTGGCTGGCCGGCTGGCTGGCAAGCAGGCTTGTTTGTTGGTTGGGCTGGCCAGGCCAGGCCAGGCCAAGCGGGCCCTCGGACGCGCTCTCGCTCGCTCGCAAGCCAGCAGAAAGCGCGTTAGTCCCTCGAGGCGAGCCAGCCCATTTTCCGTCCCCCACTCCCGAGTTCCGAGAGCGACACCTCACGTGCTCGAGTTGGATGGGGGCCAGCGGGCTCGCCAGAAGATCTTCGCTGGCAGCCCTGTCCTGGCCTGGCTGGCTGGCCAGGCTAGTCGAGGTTCGTGCGCTGGCAGCCTCAGGCTCAGGCTCGCGGTCGCGCTGGCTGGCCTCGTCGGCGCCTGGTGCCTACTCTGCCTCTGCTCCTCCTCGTGCCCCCTCCACCCGTCTCGCTCATCGACATCACCATCGCTACCGCCACCATCGCTACCGCCACCACCGCCGCCACCACCGCGACGACCACAGCCCAGATCATCCGCCAGTCCGCATCCCTCTGCCAGCCCCTTGATCCCCCCCGCACATAGCCATCATGGTGAGCCCCCTCTCCGCTCCATCGTATCCTCCCCTCCCCTCCCCTCTGTGACAGACGGGCTGACTCTCTCGTCCTGCATCTCCCTGCTCCTCGCTTCGCTCCCGCCCGCCCGCAGGAGTCGCAGTCGGCCGCACCGCCGCAGGTGCGCCAGATTGTCAACTACCTCCGCAACAATGCCGGCCTAAAGACAAAGGTCGGCGTCCTCAACGGCAAGCGCGTCGACTACTTCAAGGGGTCCGCCGCCGTCAAGGCCATCGTCGCCCCCGCCTACTCGAAGCTCAAGGACGTCCCCAAGATCGAAAACGAGGAGCACGCACAGGCACTCCTCCACAGCATCATCCCCTTTGCCTTTTTCCTCCGCGTCGACCGAGGGCCCAGCTCCGGAGGCAAGGATGCCCCCAAGGTCGTCCAGGTCAACCCGCAGCAGATGTTTAGCCCAGACATGGTGAGATACAAGGGCGTCGATGCGGGCCGGCACGCCGGAAATGCTCGTGTGCTGACTCGCTATCCGCTTGTCTGGCTGCTCCTCTGTCCCGCACCGCAGTACTACGCCTGGCTCTTCGAGGGCTCCCAGCTCGGCCTCAAGCTGGCGGGCGTCGGCATGGTCGTCGTGATGCTGGCGGGAGTCATGTTCCCGCTCTGGCCCCCCTCGATGCGCCTGGGCGTCTGGTACCTCTCGATCGGCGTGCTGGGCCTCATTGGCCTCTTTTTCGCCATCGCCATTGTCCGCCTCATTTTCTGGGTCATTTCTCTCGTCGTCCTCCGCCCGGGCGTCTGGATCTTCCCCAACCTCTTTGAGGACGTCGGCTTCGTCGACTCCTTTATCCCGCTCTGGGCGTGGGACGTGCCGCCGCCAAAGAAGGAGAAGAAGTCGAAAAAGGCGGCAAAGGCGCTCAAGTCGGAAAAGGCCGCCGTCGGAGCGAGGCAGCAGGCCATTGCCGTGAGTCGAGCGGCGCCCTCCCGGCGAGGTCTGGACCATGGATGGCCGTACTGACCGATCGAATCCAACGATGGATCCCCATCTGATCCTCATGCACACCGTGCCCTGTCGTCGCCGCCCCTTCAGAACCTCCCTGGCGCCCCACAGCAGCCCGCCGCACCGCGCGCGCCCGAAGCGACGGCCGAGTCGCAGCCCGCCGCCGAGGCTCCCGCCAAGAACGCCGCTGGCGGCGCAAAGGCGCCCGACAGTCTCAACGACATCAACTAGACGCGCGCTGCGCCACACGACGTGACCCAGGTCCTGGCGGCTCCGTGTGGGAGCGCCAGACCGCTTCTTTGCTCTCCCGTAGTCGCTACCAGGCCGAGAGATCCGTGTCGGTTTCGGACCCTGACCTCACGCCGCGCCACTTCACGTCATGAGATGGCAAGGCGTGGCGTGGGATGCGCTGCACCTGATCTGTTCATTACCTTGTCGTCTTCGCTCCTACACCCGCACTCGCACTCGCACGAATCTCGTCCTAATGCTAGCATGGCCGCCCCGTTTTCCTCTGCGTTGTCGATAACGCATCGCATAGAGGCGATCCGCATCCGCATCTGCATCGCGGTCCCCTGGTGCGTCACTTCAGCCTCGTCTGTCGATTCCGAGCCGGCCGGCGAAAGGGACGAGTCTATTCGTCCTGCTGCTGTTCGTCGGAAGCGTTGAGGGCGTTTCTGAACTGTTTTCAGCGCGACCATTCGTGTCCGCAAGGGAAAGGGAAGGAAAGGGGAGGGGAGGGGAAGGGAGAGGAGTGTCAGCCGGATGAGGATGGGCGACTCCGAACCGCCGCAAGAGAATTGCAGAACAGGAAGAGATTGCAGAGGAGGGAGGGGCGGGTACGTACGGCCTGGACGTCGGATTTCTCTTCGTCTTCGGATCGCACGCAGCTCTTCCAGTCTGCTCGATCCGGAATGTCAAGGAGGGCCGCTAGCGTTTGTCTGTTCGCATCATCCATCGTGGCGGTGATGAGGGGGAAGCAGAAACGAAACGGGGGCGTCAGCATCGTCTACGCACCATCGCTTCCGAACCGCCACCAAAATGTCGCCCCGGGGGGGAAAGCGGGAAGAAGGAGACGCACCGAACAAACTGGACGGCCAACCTCCCACCCGCCGCGATCTTGAGGAGCCACTTTTTGTCGTCGCCCAATTCCAGGGCCAGGTAGTCGATGCCCGCCTCTTCCTTCGCCGCACCACCACCACCAGCGGCGGCAGCATCGCCGACACGCTGGAAAAAGGCATCGACGGCGCGCGGGTCCTTGATGAACTCCATTCGGCTCTTGGCCGCGCGCTCCTCAAACACCTCTTCGAGCCTCGCCTCCATCTCCGACGGAACCGCGACGGCCTGGACCATGGTGTGCCCCACGCGGCTCCCGCTCCGGCTGCTCTTGCCAATCTCCCAGCACACCATCGTCGCGCCGTACCGGCGGAAGCAGCGTCGCAGCCGCGCCTTGACGCGCTGCGTCTCGCGCATCGTCTCGTCCGCCACGGCCGCATCCTCGGCCTCGAAGAGAGAGCCAAAGTGCGACATCGGCACGATCAGCACGTGGCCCCCGCCCGGGACCGACGTCGTCGTCGGCGACGGCAGCGCACCCTTGGGCAGGGCGAGGTAGGTTTCGTCGCCGATCGACACGATCAGGTGCTTGGCGCACTGCGGGTTGGAAAGGCAGAACCAGCAGTCCTCGGGCCCCACCGGCAGCAGGCGCTCGCGCTGGAGAAAGGCGGGCTTCGAAGGCAGACCGGCCAGACCCGGCGGCAGGATCGTCGAGGCGCGAATCGACGGCGGCGGTCGAGGTCCCGTTCCATCTCCCGCTCCGGCCCCGGCTCCGCTGGTCGAAGAGGCTGCATCGCGATTGCCTCCGTCGCCGTCGCGCGCCGGCTTGCCCTGTCCTTTTTGCGGACAAAGCCGGATGTAGTGCTCCTCGGACCCGCAGATCCGGCACTTGTATCCGGGCGGCGGCGGGCCGTCGTCTCGCTCCTCGCCCGCCACGCGACGTCGCTTGCCGCGCGCGTCCTGGGAGAAGCGGAAGTTGGGCCCGGCCTCTGGAAGATCGCCGCCCTCGACGTTGCCGTTGCCGTTGCCAATGCCCGCCGCATCGGCCGTCCTCTTGGCCCCGCCGGCACCGCCTGCCATGGAGCCGGAAAAGTAGGGCGAGGCCGTCGTGTTGGCCGGCTTGGGCGGTGGCGGCGATGGCGACGATGCGGGCGCGAGCTTGAGCGCCATGAACCACCTCGCCTTTTTGGCATTGGCGAAGCGTGCCAGGCTGATGAACCTCGTCACGGGCTCTGTGGCGGCGGCCGCGTCGGTACGCTGCCTCGACGCCCAGCCCTGGTCGCGGCCGTTGGCGTTGGCAGGGACGAGGCCGAGGTCGTTTTGGTACGGCTCGCGCTCCCAGAATGCGCCGACCTGGCGCACCTCGTCGCCGAGCCCGACAATGGTCGTGTCATCTTCGGGACCGGGCGCGAGGGCGAAGTGGTAGCGGGGCGCGCCGGCCCGGGCGATGTTGGCGAGCGGCGCACAGCCCCAGATGCGTGCGCTGTCGTCGGGGAGCGCTGCGTTGGAGAAGAGGGCGATGCCCGAGGGCCAGTAGTTTGTGAGGAGAAAGTCGAGCGGGGGCCGCGAGTCGAGGAGCGCGGCGTTTTCGCTGACCACTGCGGCGGATGCGGCCGCCGCTTTTGCCTGGGCCTTTGCGGCTGCGAGGGTCTGCGGAGCGGCAGCCGACGACGAAGCGGCGGTCTGGGCGGGGACGGGCTTGGGGAGGGCGAAGCTCGGGTGGGAGAGGAGGCGGTGGACGGCGTGGGTGGTGATGTAGGGCGAGGTCTGGTCGTCGGCGTTGTCGTTGTCTGCGTCGAGGTCGTGACCGTGCCCCTCGGTAGCGTTGCGCATGCTCTCTGCCCACTTTGTGGCGTCCCATGTGCCGCCGCAGAAAGCGATGCGGAAGCCCTGCGGGGTGAGGCAGACGCCCGACTTGCCGAGGTAGAAGAGGTTGTTGGCGATCTGGAAGGGGGCGTCGTGTGTGCGCCTGTGCGATGCGGCATCGACCTTTTGCTGCACCTCGTGGGGCAGGGGTGCGGATCCGAGGTAGAAGTAGGTGGGGATGGGGAGCCAGGTGGTGCCGGCGAGGAGGTCGAGCTCTGGCTGGGTGAGGGGGCCGTTTGGAGTGAAGAGGTCGCCGAGGATGAGGAGGCAGGCAAAGGGCCCGTGCTTTGACTGGATGGCCGTGACCTTTGAGATGAGCTCTGTTATGCGGCCGCAGGCAGGTCCGATGGTGAGGCTGTGCGGGATGGAGAGAGGGAGGACGAGAGGAATGGTGAGCGGGCGTGAGATAGCGAGGTGGGCAGAGACGAGAACGAGAGAAGCGAGGATACTCACACCTTTGCGGTGTGTCCGCGGCTGGAGCTGGAAGCGACT
Source organism: Pseudozyma flocculosa PF-1 (assembly GCF_000417875.1). Taxonomy (NCBI): domain Eukaryota; kingdom Fungi; phylum Basidiomycota; class Ustilaginomycetes; order Ustilaginales; family Ustilaginaceae; genus Pseudozyma; species Pseudozyma flocculosa. Next base: position 521,937 of record NW_006920890.1, read on the forward strand.
GCGGCCATGGTGGCGATCGCAGCGCGCGTGGTGGGCGGGAGACGGGCCGTGGATGATGGTGGTGGTGGTGAGGCGGAGAGGAGAGAGAGCGAAGGCATTCAAGATTGGGCCAAGATTTTCCTGCCCTGCGCCGTGGCCCGCAGAGGCCGGTCTGCCTGCGTGCCTGCCAGCCAGCCTGTATGCCTGCCTGTCTGCCCCCAAAGGCCCCTTTGCGCGGTCAGGCCAGCGTTGGCTAGGTGGAGGGAGGCGCTTGTCGAGCCGTCGACTCTTGCTCGCTCCCTTCCTCCTTCACTCGCCGCCACCACCCGCTTCTCCTTCCTCGTCCACAGAACAAACGCAGCAATGCCAAGCCAACTCGACGTATCACCTTCAAAGGTAGCACCGAGGGGCAAGGATCCGGCGCAGTGAGCATCTATCTCCTTGCTTCCCCTCGCCTCCTCTCTCCTTGCCCCTTCGCACCGCGCTCACACCTCTGTGTCCCTTGCCCTCCCGCACTGCACAGACGGGTATACATCAAGTTCCTCGTCTTTTCAATCACCCTCTTTGTCGCGCCGCTAAGTGCATTCTTCCTCGCCAAAGATCGTTGGCTCGACGGTAAGTAACCCCCTTTGGCCCCCCCTCCCCTCCTCCCGGCTGTTTCGCAACGTGACCACCGCCCTCATCCCGTTTGCTTCCCCTTGGTCGACACCCAACAGGTAACGCGACCTACGCAGGCGGTCTAGCCGCCATCGTCGTCAACATCGTACTCGTCGCCTACATCGTATCCGCTTTCCTCGAGGACAAAGACGACGCTGCCCCCTCGAGAACTGCAACGACCAAGACTACGACTGCAGGCGAGGCCAAGAAGGACAAGTAGCGTTGCCAGGCACCCTGTAGCCCCAGCCCTCGACCTCCCGCTTGACCGGTCAGCGCAATCAATAGACGATACCCGAACCCACTCACCGCTTGACCGCCCCATCAGGCTCGCACACACGCGATTGCCTCGCCTCGCTGAACGCGACAACGGCAGCAGTAGATCAATCACATGGCACTCCACATCGAGCGACGCCTCTTTCAGAGGCACCCCTCTAGACTAGAGCGCTAGGCTGTGCATCACCGTCTCACCCGCCGTCAATCGACAATCAGGCCCAGCTCCTTGGAGATGCCGCTGCGGATCCAGCCCTCAACAAACAGCTGGCCCGTATACAGCAGCACGGTGAGCGTCCACGCGATGCCGACCGGCCGGTCGTACCACATCGCGTACGTCTCGCCCCCGTTGCGCCGCTTGCGCCGCTGCGTCACGTACCGCGCAACGGCACCCTCGACGATGACGGCCACGCCGTTGAGCACAAAAAAGCTAAACTCGCCCCCTCCCGACACGGGCGGCGCCAGGCGCATGGGCGACAGCCGCGCCAGCACGCCCCACACGCCGCTTTGGGCCGCCATGCCGGCGCGCAGCTCGTGGCCCATGCCCCGGGCGTGGTCCTTGGGCAGCCACACGTTGGTCGGCGGCACCGCCACCCGCCCGCCCAGCGCCGCACGCTCCGACACGCCGTGGATGATGCCGCTGGCCGTGAAAGCGCCCAGCACCTTTGCCCAGTCGGCGCGCCCGCGCTGCAGCGAGCGCATCGGGTCGGCGTGGTAGCTCGGCCACACCTCGCGCCGCGCCCGCACCCGCTCGGCGTCCCATAGCTTGCCCTGCACCACGTCCTCGACCAGGTAGGCGGCGTAGGTAAAGGGCAGGATGCCGTAGACGCCAAAGAAGCGCCCAAACAGCCGGTGCCACGCAAACGACCAGAAGCGGCGCACCGTCGTCGCCTGCGTCAGCCCGGCCGGGTTGAGGAGCGGGAAAAAGTCGACGTTGCGCAGCGACAGCTGCTCGTGGGTTTGCGGACTCGACTGCAGCAGCGACGGCGGCTTGTGCTGTCCACCGCCGGCAGCGGCACCCACGGCGGTGTCGTCGGCATCGTCGCCCTCGGCCTCGGTCTCGGTCTCGGTGTCTTGGGGCGTGGCGTCGGCCATGACCTGGCGAATGCGGTCCCTGCGACCCGGCTTGGCCGCGAGTCCGGCCTTGCGCGAGCGCTTACGGAGCCGGCGCTGCGCCTGCTGCACGGCGACGTCGGCCATGACGGGGAGGGCGACGGCGCTGCTGAGCGTGTAGCCAAAGTCGAAGAGGGTGTAGAGCGAGATGCCCGTGGCGGCGACAAAGGCGACCCTTGCGGGCGTCGAGAGGTCGGTGATGGATGGGTTGAGGGCCTCGGTGTGGGCCGGGTGGAGGGTGTGCATGGTAAAGATGCAGCCGAGGAGGACGGGGAGCAGCTTGACAAGGGCGCGGCGCAGCTGTGCGCTCGAGGGGGGCTGCCAGGGGTGGCTGTCGTGGCGGACGTCGGCGCTGGCAAAGTCCCAGCCGACGCCGCGCATGCTAATCAGAAGGTCGAGGGCCCACCAGGCGCGCTCAAAGGTGAAGAGGCCGCGCGGGTGGGGCTCGAGCTTCCAGGTCTCGTTGGGGCCGGCCGGGTACGGGTGCGAGACACCGGTGCCCTTGCCCTTTTGGCCGGCGGCGTCCGAGGTGCTGCTGATGACGATGCGGCTGGGGACGCGCGGGTAGGAGAGGAAAAAGACGTCGATGACCCTGCCGGCGCCGTACCAGCCGACCAGGCCGAGCTGGTAGGTGAGGACGGCGCTGCCCGGGTAGTAGTAACGGAGGGGCAGCACGGCAAAGGTGTAGGCCGAGAGCGCGGCGAGGCCGAAGCGGACCAGGGTGGCCAGGCGGCGCAGCGGGCGGGCCACCGTCTTTGGCAGGGGCGGGAGGAGAAAGAGGGCGGCATAGTAGGCCAGCGGGGGCACGGCGGCGGCCCACACGGGGAGGGGCCGCGTCGCCGGGTTGGGTTCAAAGAGGGAGCGTGTGGCGTGCACGTTCATGGCGGGCGACGGGTTGCCGGGCCGAGGGCGGGGGCGCGGTCGGTGGCAGCGATATCGGTGGTGGTGGTATGGATGGTGGTGGCGGTGGTGGGAGCAGTGGAAGCCATGTTGGCTGGTAGAGGGTTTTAAGAAAGGAGGATCGAGGGGCGTACGTATGGGGTCGGAAGGCACGGGAAGCAGGCGTGAGAGGATTGGCTAATCGGCGGCTGGCGGTCGCGGTCGATGGATGGCTGCTTTTGGAAACGAAGAGGCGGCGACGAAGGACGACGATGATGGAAGTCAGAGTCTGGCAGAGGGAGAAGCGAGACTGCCGGAAAGCTAAGGTGAGCTCAGCCCGTCAGCGCCTGAGCCCGCCAGCCCGTCAGCTCCCCGCCAGCCTGGCTGCCTGGCTGCCTGGCTGCCTGCCTGCCTGCCCAGCTCAGCGCGGCCCGCGTCGAGTGACTTCATCGCAGGCGACCAGGCGGCGTCGCTGGACCCTAGCCTGCCTTGCCTCTCTGGCCTCCTCCTCCACCTTGCTTGCTTCCGTCACATCGGGCGGTCAGCGGCCACACCGAACAACGTCACATCGGGCGAGCAGGGGCCACACCGACCCCACCAACGTCACATGGGGCGAGCATTCAGGCCAGGCCAGGCCGGACGCCTCGCCTCGCCGGCTGTCCATCAGTTAGTGCGCTCAGTCGGGCCAGGCAGAGGCCCGCCCCTCTCTGACGGCCACCACCGCCACCAAACCGGGCACCACAGCCCTTCATATGGCACGCCAATCGTCGTTTCCAAGCCAAGCCTGCTGCCATCCAGCTCGACTCGGAGCGGCCTCGCGCACGCCAGCGCCACACTCTGCTTCAGTTCCTGAGCTTGTGCCGTCGCCCGAACGCACACCGACGCCAGCCCACGACTGCGCCCCGCCTGAACAAGGACCTCGATCTAGCGTCGATGGTGCGCCTCCGTCCCGCGGCCACTCGGAATGGCAAGTCGTGCCTCGACCGTCGGGACACTACAGAGATGACCCACGGCCTTTCAACAGAGGCTGCTTCAGCCTGCGGCGCCGTCCGCACCTTTTCTTGACCTATGCGCGCCACACCTCTCTCTCTCTGGGAAGCGTCGCCAAGAACTCTGGCTCCCTCGAGGCCTACAAAATGGGCAGCAATCCCTCGGGTCCCATCGCCACAGGCATGTCACCCTCGTATGTCTCCCGCTTGCCCGCTTCTCGGCCTCTCCCTTGCCGTCTCTAGTCCCTGTCCGACTCCCCGCCCGCCTTTCCACCGGATGCGCACCCTTCTTCGGCGTGGCCTGCTGGCCCGCCTGGCCATGGCCGCCGTCGCTGGTGTCACCGTCGTCTTCCTCGCTACGTCAGGCCCGCAACCGGCTGCCGCTGCACCCACCTGGCCCTTGATGGATGAGCTCGGCGCAGCCCTCGGACGCTTCCGACCGGGCACGCCCCAGGTTGATCGCGACACCGCGTCCAACCTGGCTCACCCACCGCCGCCCGCCGCCCAACAGCTGCAGCAACAGCACGCGCCGTCTGACCCCTACTCTTTCGCCCTCGACAGCCCGCAACAGCCCCGCGGCTCGGATCCCTGGTACCATTCCATCGGCTTCTCTGCTGGTGCACACCCTGGCCCCCGCGACGAGACGGTCCCCCTCGACCACCTCGATGCCTATGCTGAGCTGGGCAGCCACCCGTGGCTGGTGCCGCACGTGTCTGCGGGCGCCGCTTCGCCACGATACTACAGCCCTGATGCATGGCATACCACGCCTCCGTCCTCGCCCCATCACAACTCAGAAGCCCACCGAGATGCCGCCGTGCAACATCCTGAAGCCGTCGATTGGTCTCGTGATCTGCCCAGCTCTCCTTTCCAGTGGCCAGGAACTACCCAGGTCGAAATGCAGCAGGCCATGCATGCCGACATGGACGCGCCTCTGCACTCCCAGCATTCACCACAGTGGGCCCATGCGGACGTGGCCGGCTCTGCCCCGCCCGAACACGGCCCTGCGCGACCGGTCGAGGCGAGCCGCGCCGCGCAGGCATCGCTAGACGCGGAGCAGGACCGCCTGCAGGAGCAGGGCGTCTACCTTCTCGAGCACGGCGTGTCCAGGACGTCGAAAAGGTACCGCACCGGCATGGCGGGCCTCGAGCTGCAGCATTGGCTCGAGCAAGTCTACAGCGTGCGCAACAGGTTGGCGGCCAGCCCGAGGTGGAAGGGCTACGACGTCAAGGTGGTCGCCGACAGTCGATCGCCGGGCAACTTGCTTCGGGACACGAGCGTTTCGGCCAAGTTGCGTGGCCAGGGGTCGCCCAGTCCCGGTGCCTTTGCAGATGTGCTCGACCCGTTAAACGACTTCCAGATCGGCCAGCACCAGATCGTCGTAATCGGCCACACCTGGAAACCGGCAGGCGCCGACCTGGCAAAGGTCAGGTACAGCGTGATGGCCATCCCGCGTGCGTCCTGGGAGGGCTCGATCGCCCTGGGCAAGCTCGTGCTCACCAAGACCGCGGCGTGAAGGAGGGACCTCGGTCGTGGCGCTGCCTCGCTGCGGCGGGCTCCTCTCGAGCTGTTCCGGCTCCTGCAATCGCCGAATCTTTCCCCCACCGTATTCCGTCCGGTCTGGCTCCCATCAGGGACCGCCGTTTCATCATGTGTTGTGTTCCAGGGTCACCTATGCGTTGCGCTACCGCACCTGCCTCTTGTGCCTACATGTGTGGTGCAAGCTCGCCGAGAAATCGCCACGAAGAGCGTGGAGAGAGAGGGGTTACGGAGCGTAGCGAGACTCGGAGAGAAGTGCGAGCCTTGGACGGCGAACCCTCCTTGGCGGTACAGATTCCGATACGTGCGACGCTCTCGGCTCAAGCGTCATGTCGTGCCGGCCCGCCGAGGTACTCTGGACAGAGCAGTGAGCTGGTCGCGAGGGTAGAGGGGTCTGCCAAGTCTGCCAAAAAGGTGAGCGCGCCCTGCTGTAGCTTTCCCCCTTCCCCTCGACCTGCCTCGCCCCGCCTCGCCCCGCCTCGCCCCACCTCGCTCCTCTCTGATGACCATGATTGCGCTCGTGCCCTCTGGCAGCACCGTCCCGCGGCCGAGGCCGTCCGATCGATCAACGACATACGGCCGTATTGTGCCACACGAGCCAAGATTTGCGCCCACGCACTGGGCTCAATTGCGATGCTACGCCCCGGTGCTGCCTCGAGCCTTTCATCTTCGGGGTCCAGCATCGATGTTGCCCCTCTGCTCGATTCGACTCGACTCGCTCGAAGGCTTCAGTACATACATATTTAGGTTCGCCCTCCCCGTCTGTCCTGTTCGCAGAGCCTCACCTCAAACCCTCCCCTGCATCTCATCGCCACCTGCCCCTCCTCCCCCCTCAACTCGTCGCGATGCTAGCCATCATCAGGCACGGCGGACGGCCGACTTGGCTCGCCGTGCTCGCCGGCATGGCCATCGCCGCCACGCTGCTCGGTCCACGACCCGTCGCTGCTGCGCCGCCCGGATTCTTCTATGACGAGCTGGGCCAAGCCTTGGGCCGTTTCCAACCGGCCCATGAGGTGCCGCACGAGCTCCTCGACGCTGCCCCTGCCTCGAGCCTGACCCACCCGACACCTCAGCACTTGCCCTCAAGCTCGTACTCCCTCGGCCTCGACGGCTGGCATCAGCCTCAAGCCTCGGACCATTGGCAGGATGCCCTCGTCTCCTCTGGCCATTTCCAGCCCGACGCCTACGGCCAGCCGGGTCCACTCCACCACTTCGACGCGTATGCTGAGCTGGGCAATCACCCTTCGCTCATGCCGCACCTCCCTGCGTCTGAGACGTCATCTCGACCCCACAGCCTCGAAGCGTGGAACAGCGCTGCTCCATCCTCACCCACCCACCACCAGCAGCAGCCCGATTCGTGGCGGTACCAGGACGAAGACGTTCAGCCTAGCCAAATGGCCGCGCACCCCTCCTCCCCGGGCGCAGGCGGTCTGCAAGCACTGGCGGCCGAGCAAGAGAGCTTGGTGCTCCGCGGCATCGAGCTGCTCGACCACGGCCCGCGCAAAAGCTCGGACAAGTACCAGGTCTCGATCGCCGGGCGAGAGCTGCGGCAGTGGCTCGAACGGGTCTACACGCTGCGCAACGAACTTGCAGTGTACGAGAGATGGCACAGTTACCGCATCGAGGTCGTCGTCGACAGACGACTGCCTGGCAACCTCCTGCGCGATGCGTCCTTGTCGGCAAAGGTGCGCGGCCACGGATCGCCCAGTCCCGCTGCCTTTGAACGCATCTTCGATCCCCTGAGTCCGTTTCAGGTCGGTCAGCACCAGATTGTCGCTGTGCGACATGTACCTGGACCCGTAGGCTTTGACCCGCCCGAGGTCAGGTACACCGTCCTCGCCATGCCCCTCTCGTCCTGGGAGGGCTCCATTGCCATGGGCAGGGTCGTGCTCACCAAGTCTGACGCGTGAGGGCCCGCCACGTCGACCGACGCCTTGACCTCGACAAACAAGCCTCTTTGCGCGCAGATCGCCGACCGGTATTCTCGTCCTTGTACCTTCCGTGGGCCCCCCTCCGGTCATCTCTCCGGTGAACATTGCCGATTGAAGGGATCACCGTCTTGACAGCTACATGTACCTCTATCTGTGTCTTGCCCTTGGCCCGAGAAACGCACAGCTGATCAAAGGCAAAGTGGGGAGCCTTAGCCCCGGACCTGGCGCTCGATTGCAGCACAGAGATGCAAAATCAGCCGCGGCAACCACCGAGCCCAACGTTTGGCCGGAACGGAGCTGAGATGAAATCGCCGGTCCATCTTCGCTGGCCCGCGTCGCTGCGAGCCTCGGGGCGGTATACGGCCGTCTCTGAAATTGAGTCGATCTAAACATGATTGCAGTTGGCGGTCAAATCCAGAAATTTACATAAGTAGGGGGCCAGGTCTAGGTCTTCGCAGCCACGAGCAGGCTGTCCATCTCGCCACGCGTTCTCTTTCCCCTCTGCGCCACTCACTCCCCCTCGCCTCGCTCCTAGCCTCGACATGCGTTTCAGTCAGCGCCAGGCAGCCGGCGCCGTGGCCGTAGGCCTGTCGCTTTTCCTTTCGGCTGCCGTTGCCGCACCGCTTGGACCGGGCTTCGATGAGCTCAGCCAGATCTTCGCGCATCCCAAACCCGCATCCGCCTACGACGAGCTCAGCCATGTGTTTGGACACGCTCAGCCTCGTTCCGACACCTGGCAGCATCAGCCCAGCGCCACCCCCGCCCTCGGCCCCTCCGTATTCGCGGCGCACCCCGCTAGCCCAGTCGCCCACCAGCCCACCGAGCAGTACCGTCCGCAGATCCAGTACCACCATCCTTTCGACGAAGGACACTACCGGGGCGACCAGCAGGTCCACCACGGCGCAGATGGGTACCAGGCGTTCCCTCCGCAGGGCATCAGCCACCCGCCGAGCCCGTACGGACACCAGCCCAGTGACTCGTACTTGCTCCACGACCCCGACTCCTCGTGGCAAGGCGCGCACCCGTCCGACGACCACGACGAGCTCCAGGCGCTCCTGGCCGGCTTCTCGATGCCTTCCCTCTCGTCGCCGCCGCACAGTCTGCGTCCGTGGATCGATGCCGGCCAGTCGTCGGGCCATGACCTGCCGGAGATCCTGCGCGGTACTCGTCCCGCTCGCCCGCCTCCCGGAATCGAGACTCCTCAGCACGTCCACGGTCGACCTGCCGTGGCCGAGGCGCACGACCGATTCCAACCGGCGTCGCACCCATCCCCACCACCTGCGCCCGAGTTTGGTCCACGCGGAGTCATGCAGCTCGCACAACCTGTCGTCCAAGCCGGCGCCTCGCGCTCTCGGAGCCCCAGCACCCAGTTCCTGCTCGAGGAAGGCCAGCACCTGCTCCGCTTCGACCGGCTCAGACGCGGCAAGGAGATGGTCAACACGATTGGCGACGACGCGCTGCGACAGTGGCTGCAGGACGTGATGGACATCCGCATCAAGGAAGCCTCGCGGCGCTGGAACGTCTGGGACCAGGCTCGCGTCGAGATCGTCCCGTACCCGTCCAACCGGAGGACCACCAACATGAAGACGGGCACGTACATGTTTCACCGGCCGGGTCTGATCCCGCCTGCCGCCAAGGGCTCGTTTGAGGACGTCGTCGACCCCTTTGCCGACTTTCAGGTGGGCACCTACCGCCTCCGGATCATCAGCCCCAAGAACAAGAAGCACGTCTCGGTCGAGGACGAGCCCGCCTTCTACAACGTCATCGCCATGCCTACCGGAGACACCGAGGGCAACATCGCCATCGGCAGGCTCAAGATCCAGCGCGAACCGGCAGACGTCGTTGAGCAGACTCGATAGATCGATGCCTGGCCTCGGTCACGACCAGAACGTGGCACACGTCGCCAGGTCATGGCCCTTTGCCCCCCGCCCCGTAACCTCGTTTTGGTCATCGTCCCTGCTCCGACCCTGTACGACGCTCCCTCTCTGTGCCGTACTCTTCCTTCTCCTCATACCCGCGCTTCGCTTGCGGGTCGCGATTCAGAGGGCACGCCTCGACTCGACTTTCGCAGGCTCGACTCGGAATCATCGAGAGTTCACCTCATTTCAACGGCGAACGTGTGACCGGGAGAGCTCATCAGCACATCGCCCCGACGTGCTCCTTCCAGACAATAGGGTAGGCACCTGCGTGTTCTCCGTCAGCTCGCGTGAACCGTCGTGGGTGTGGCCCGATGGTCATGATGCCCCTCATCGAGGCTCAGCGAAAACGAGCCCCGGCATCAGCCCACGGTACGCCCACGTGCAGCCGGGTGGGTGGTCATGCTCTTGCATCTCTGATACATAGCCCCATCATCTTTCTTCATGGGGGAATCGTCATTCGATCGCCTCCGTGCTGCCACGCGAGATCCGTACGCATTTCGCGGCCTTCGTTGTATAAGTGAGGGCCTGATCGAGGTGAGCCGAAAGCCCACCCCCAAACCCCAATGTCCTCCCCCCTCCTCAAATCCGATCAAGATCTTCCAGCCCGTTCCTCACCTCTACATGCGACTCCCCTGTCCCCAAGGTCAGACGGCATCGGCCGCTCTGGTCGTCATAGCCATCTGGGCCACTGCCCTCGCTCTGCTACAGATCGCCGATGCTGCACCTGCGGGCGTCGCCGATTTCAGCCGCCTCTTCGGGCACCCTCAGCCGGTCCGCGACGTCATGGATGAGCTGAGTCCGATCTTTGGGCATGCTCGGTCGAGCCCGGATGTGACTTTGCAGGCGCAGCCGAGCGCCTTCGGCTATGGCATGGCCTCGTCCAGCCCGGCTGCCCAACCTGCTCAGGAAGCCGTCTACCATCATGTCCAGCCGGGGCAGTTCTGGGGACCGCACCCCTACAGCCCTGAACAAGCGCATCATCCGACGTCGAATGACGTCCACGTCTTCCACGAGGCAGGGCCATACGGCGCGCACCGCCAGCAAGGCGTCTACCATCCGGCCCCTCAGTATGGCTACCCCTACGATACCTCGCGCCAGCAGCCCGACCCTTCCTCGACGTGGGCAGACGTCGCCTCTTCCCACGCCTCTCCTCCGCTGTACGACGCTCAGCCGCACGTTCTTGGACCTTCGCGATTCGCTTCATCGTCCCAAGGACAACCCTCGGTCGTGTGGCCTGATGCCGCTCTAGCTTCGCAGTCCGACCCTTTCAGTGGACACCAGGCGCCTGCTGAGCTTCGGTCCGCCGTCGACGTCCCGCAGCGTCCCGATCGCGCTCCACGAAAGCCATCGGAAGGCGAAACTCGGCCTCGACGCAAGCAGAGGAAGCATCAAGCACCTATGAGCCACGCCGATCAAGCCGCCTTTGAAGAGCGCGTTGGTCGCATCGAGCAGATGCTCTCGAGCCGCCCCCTGCACCCTACACCCGAGTACCTGCTTTGGGAAGGCGGCGAGCTGCTCGACTTCAGCCTTTACCGAGCGGGCAGAGAGAAGCTCGCGACGATTGGCGACGCCACGCTGCGGCGCTGGCTCCAGGACGTCCTCGCCATCCGGCTGGAGCTCGTGCGCACGCGCCATCCGCGCAGCATCTGGGCTCTGGTCGACATCGAGGTGATCGAGGACGCGCGCGGTCCGCAGGCGGTCCACACTTCCACCAACATGCACGCCAAGCGCCAGGGCGTGCGGGTGCAGCCGGCGGAGCGCGGTGCGTTTGACGTCGTCGACGATCCGTTCGCCGACTTCCAGGTGGGCGACTACCGCATCGAGGTCCTCGTGCGCCGCGGCGGCAACGTCGTCGTCAGCCCCGAAGGTCGCTCGTACAACGTCGTCGCACTGCCCACCGGAGGCGCCCCGGGCCGCATCGCTATCGGGACGCTCAGGATCCAGCAGAGGATCCCGACCGAGGAGCCTCGCATCCTCCGTCCCGACGAGCAGCTCGCCCAGGGCAACTTCTTCTTCTGATCTTCGGTCTCGCCGTAGCGCAGCTTCTCCATCGCCTCCCATCGTAGCCCGATTGAGGCCTCCTCCTGGGTGCTTTGCTCTGCTGTCGTACCAGGCTCGTCGACCATGAGGCATCTGCCGTAGGATCTCAGCCTGAAATACGACACTCTTTCAGAAGTCCTTCCAACCAAGTTGAAGCAGCTCGACATGGGAAGGGTGGCGCAAGACGTCGAGATGAGTTGACGGTGGAAACTTCGGGGACGGTTCGGGCCCAGCTGGCGCCTCGAATTTCTGAGGCGCAAACCTTGCGAAGGGCTGCGGCCGACCCGCTCCTTTGAGCTCGACGCCAGCGGGCCTTCTCCACCCGCTCGATCCATCTCCGTCCAGCATCCATCGAGCACCCTAACTTTTGCCTCGTGTCGCCGTCAAGCCGGAACGTTTCAGGCACGGCCGTGTCCCACCAAAGACAAAAAAAAAAGCGAGCTTGTCTCAGCAGGCAGTCCTGACGGCCGACCGGGCGCTAGCTAACGGCTTCCCGCCTTTGCGCTGCGCACCATTCGTCGGCCGACCGTCTTGAGAGCCGTTCGATCCGCCTCCCTTGCGCTCCATCAAGTTACACTCTGAAAGAAGAGCGGAGACCCATGAACGCAAGACGAAGGCTGCACCCATCTCGACGAAGGATGGCTGGCACCGGTGGCGTTCAGCATCGCCCCGACGAGGGCACGGACGGTACTTCCGCCGAAAGCCTGCTCGAACTCGTTTGTCGCGAGGTACCGCCTGCAGCACGAGGTAGACCTAACTGGTGTCTTTGCCGCTGCCGATGTGAAGCATAGAAAAGGGACGAGCGTGACTGCTTCTGCCGTCCGACCTTTCCTCCCTCCAAGCTGTCCTCGTTCGACATCTACGACACCGCTCCTTCTTTCCAGCACCCAGACAAAGTCGCCTACGATATCGCGGCCCATCTTTTGCCATGCGAGTTGGACTGCACCAGAGGCGATCGGCCTGCTTGCGCACGGCCGCCTTCGTCTTGTCGACAGCCGTGACCCTCAATCTGCTGACTTCGACGACGTTGGCGACACCCCCCGTTCGGCCGGGCTTTGATGGCCTCGGCAGGCTCGCGGAGGCCACTGCAGCGGGCGAAGCAGTGGCCGACGAGGCCGCAACGTCAGCCTCCAATGCGGCCCTGGACGGCGTTCAGCCGATCTTAGCCACCCATGTCCGTCCCTCGCAAGCGGACCCCCGCCAAAGCTTCCCTCGATACGAGTACCTCACCCCTATCCATCCGGACTGGAGGGCCGAACATGTTCAATACGACTTCACACCTGCAGAAAGCCTCCGCGCGGGCGACTCGGTCACTCTGATACTCTACCGTGACCACCTCTTCCCGGGACCGCAAGCAGACGAGGGCGCTTCTGCCGCAAACGAGGAAGGAGCAGTGCCCATATTCGACTCTGGAGGCAGCGTCGTGCCGCAATCGACCAGCAGAGAGCGAGCAGAGCCGTCCGGTGCCGTCGACGAGATCAGGCCGCTATCCGCGCCTCAGAAGCAGGAGCTGCTCGCACGCGGCGCCAGGCTGCTGCGTGAGACAAGCGAGCGGCTCGGCAGGAGCAAGGTCTTTGGCCTCGGCAATGACGAGCTGCGAGCCTGGCTCACGAGGATCTACCGCATCCGCCAGCGCTCGTCGGGGATCATGCAGGACGAAGGCCCATGGGGCTGGAAGATGTACGACGCCCTCGACATCGAAGTGTTGCCAGCAGACAGGACCAAACCGCAAATTCTCAGGTTCCTGCAAAGCTACCGTACGCGGGAGGGTCCCAGGCTTAGGAACCACCCGCTCGACGAAGACGAGACGGGTCCCTTTGACGGCGCCCCCTGGCCGTTCCAGGATTTCGCCGTCGGCGGCTTCCGCGTCCGCGTCCTTCCCGGGCGCATGGGCGTCGAAACGTTCCGAAACAGGCCGATGGACGAGGACCACCCCGTCGTCGCCTACCGCCAGCGCCAACCCTCTGATGGTCCCGATGCTCCAGCGGGCTCCAGGGAGTCCTCGCTGCTCGAGTGGGTATTTGTCGGCAACGTCAAAGTGACGAGGCGCCCGCTGCCCCCTGCACCTAGCTCGCCAGAGCCTGGACAGCTGTGAGGGGCTTGACGGAAGCTCTTGCGATCTTTCCCTGCCGTGCCCTGGCCGCTTCCTCTGTCCCGCCCGAAACGTTGCCATTCTCCTTGTCAGCTCGGCGAATTGCAGGTTGGTTTGTATGTAGCTACATAGCTGTATCGAAGAATCCTGCCCCTGAATCGACCGGTTGGCTCCAAGGGCAAAGTTATACCGGCTCGTCAGCCTCTGCCTTGCGGGGACAGCTGATGAGCCGCGGCTCGACGTCGCTGCAAACGTCCACACCGTGCAGAACGGGGCCGGGACGCCCCGAGGTCGGCGCAACGTCGTGGCGGCTTCGGCGCCGCAGCCGAAAGCCGCAAGATGATTGAATCGCCGCGAAGAAGGTGCAAGCCAGTTAATGTAGGCTCCTAATCGATAAGAGGCCACCACAGCGCCTGCACGAAGGCATAAATTCTTCGCGAGCGAGGTGTGTCGACATCGGCCTGCTGACTTCTCCATCGATCCCGTCCATCGACCCTCGACCGTATCCCTGCGCCCGCAAACTCTGTCACCAGATCCCTTTTTCCAACGCTCCTTTTCTCGGCATAGAGTGGCTGCCCAAGCCCTCGGCTGCCGCTCTCTCGCGCCATCACGCCAGCCCAACCCTACGTGGCGCTCCAGGCTCGAGTCGACCATGCAGATCCGCCCCCATCATGGCCTGCTCGGCCAGCTTGCCATCTCGATACTGGCAGCCTGGGCCATCCCGACCATCACCCTGATGCCGGCGAGCGTATCGGCCGCGCCTCCTATGCCCCAGGCGTTTCCCGGCTTCAACATGAACGCCTTGGCTGGCGCCGCGGAAGATGAGGCCGAACCGCTGCTTCACAGTGCAAGCACAGTGTTGGACCTGGACGCCGCCGCGTACCGCGACCGTCCTCGCGCCTTCACACAGCCGGGAGGAGGCTCCCGGGCAGACGTCGACCCAGCTGCGCTGCGGGTCCAGACCCAAGACTTCCTGCCGAGGTCCCCCGCTCAGATGAACGCGCTGCTGGAAGAAGGGCAACGGCTGCTGCTCGAAGCCCCGACCCGAGTCGTGGCCAAACAACTCGTCGGTATCGGCGGGCAAGAGCTGCGGCAGTGGCTCACACGGATCTACCGCATCCGCCTGGTCTATTCGAGGATCATGACCTACGAAAGCCCAGATGGCTGGATCAGGCATGGGGCGGTCAAGATCACCGTGGTGCCCGACGACAAGGCCCTCTGGAGAAGGCTGTCGCTGGTGAGGGACTTTGAGCCCGACAACGCTGGCAGCGTGTCTGGCAGCGCTTTCCACGACCTCACCTGGCCAATGCAGGACTTCCGCATCGGCGAATACCACATCCACGCCCATCCTGGCCGTGGAGGCGAGACGGGGTACAGGCTCAGGGCGTGGCTCAACGACCACCCCGTCATCGCCTACTACCAAGGTCCGCCTACCGACCCGCCAAGGCCCCGGTGGATTTTCATTGGCAAGGTCGAGGCCGCTCGTCGTGATGCCCGGCTGCACAGCACGCCGCTCGAGGCATCGGCGCCGGCGCCTGAGGCATCGACGGCGGACTGGTAGTGGAGCCGCTCCGACCGAGGAGGCGAGGACATGCATTTTCTCGCTCGCCAACGAGGACCGGCCGTCGTCTTGCGTCCACAGCATCCTCATTAATCAATGATCCGATGACGTCGGCTTCGGCCCCCATTCATTTCCATCGCTCTTCATCATTATGCAGAAGCACGGTGATGGATCCGTAGGGAAAAGGCTCCGAGGTGGCATCGGTGAGGCTGGCTGTGGTGACATGATCGAGGCGAGCCCACCTTGTGCCGCGGCTTAGCCTCGCTCCGGGCCAAATGAGGGACTATCCAGAGCACCGGAAGCTGGAGCGGACGGGATCCCTTCCGACTCGTATACATACATGCCTCGGAGCTTGGGCGCTGTCTTTCGTTGGCTGGACGGAAGGGCATCCGGACTCGGCTCTCGAGGGCGAGCACATAAGAACGCGCGAACGCCTACTCGGCCACTTGCGATCCACATTCGTCTCGCCACACCTTCGATCCTCTGCCGCTCCCAGCTTGCTGTCGCCTTCTTCCGTCTCTGCCCACCCAACACGAAGAATCAAACGTCTCCCAGATGCAGCCCATACAACGTCGGCGAGGTTCGCCCTCACGGCTTGCCACAGCGTATGCCATCTGGGCTCTGACAGCCCTCATCGGCCTGCTGCCGTCGACCAAGGCCTTGGCCACGCCACCTGAACTCTCGGCCCTCGAAGAGCTCGACCGGCTCTCGCCCACCCGCGAACCGGTCCCCTCGGCTATCCACGATGATGGTGTCGTCGGATCCTCTACCGCCTACTTCGACGCATCGGATCCGTATCGCCTCGTTCCCGCTCAGCATGCGTACGCAACGCCGATCCAGCAGGACTCGGAAGCATACCGACACGAACGCAGCCTTGCGTCCGGCCCCAGCTTCGACCGAGGCCCGGTTGACGGTCTGGATCTGGCACCGTTTCAGCACCGCGCTCCTCTGCAATCACATGCCGGCACAGGTTCATCGACTGGCATCGAGCAAGCGACGCTCCGGACTCCGACCTTGGCCGCAGACATCCTCCCGCGATCGCCCGCCCGTATGAACGAGCTCCTGAAGCGGGGCATCGACCTGCTCCGCCGGGGCGAGTACGAGGCTCGATACTTGGGCCCGGACCTGGTTGGCATCGGCGGCGACGAGCTCCGGTCCTGGCTCACGACCATCTACCGAATCCGTCTGGCCTACTCGAGGATCACCGAGTACGACTTCCCCGATGGCTGGAGGCGGTTCGGGCGGGTCGAGATCGACGTGGTGCGGGACTACAACGCGTTGGCCAACGTGATGCAGGTGGTGAGGAGGTACACGGGCGGCCCCGACGCCAGCATGTCGCCGGGCGCCTTCCACGGCCTCACATGGCCGATGCAGGACTTCCCCGTCGGCGACTACCGCATCCACGTCCACACCGGTCGCGGTGGGGAAAAGGCGTTCCGGTCCCGACCGTGGGCCAACCCCGAGCATCCCGTCGTCGCCTACTATCGAGGACCGCCCGATCAAGGCAAGCCAAAGTGGATCGTCATCGGCCGGATGGTGGTCAAGGTCGAAAACCCTTTCTTCGAGTGGCCCTAGGTAGGCATCGACGGGACGCGCGACGCGGAGACGTGGCAGGCTCGTGTGCGGCGTTGCGTCCGCCCCATCCCAGCTTGCTGGCCGTGCGAGCGACTCGAGCCTTTGCTGCTCTCGCCCCGACTTCCTGTGCGCGAACACCCTTCCACGAGCGGACCGTGTGCTTGAAAGTTCTCTCCGTCCCTAGGCGGTAGTCGCTCCAGACGATGTGAGGCCTTGGCGGTCATGGCTTGCGATCCAGGCAGGATGATCTTGAAAAAGGAGGACCGCTGGGCAGCGAGCCAAGCGTCGTCCACGATGGGCAAGCCTGACGCCTGACCAGTTGAGCCCGACCTCGTCGCCGGGCTTGGGCGCAACCCGGCCTGTTGAGCCTGTCTGGACGGACCCGTGCGTAGCAGGCTGGTGGGCGACTCTTTGGCTGCCCTTGGGCCTTGGTTGTGCCCTTGAGGGGTGGGTCTCGCCCTTCTCAGCCCGCGGGGGTCCGTGCCCTTGGCAGAGGCGCGCCTCGCCGCCGCGTCGTGAGTCTGCGGCTGACTGGGCCCTGCTGTGCCCCGCATGCTCCACGCCCCGCCTGCGCGCGCCCTTTCTTTGCCACCCGCCGCCACCTCCGGAAAAGCCCGCCACCTCTCCTTGCGCCGACAACCAGGTGAATCCTAACTCCCGGCTTCTCCTCCGCCTCCTCACTTCCTCCCTCTCGTCGTCTCCTCGGTCCTCTTCCTTCGGCCTCCCCCTCGGCATCGCTACTCTACCACGCGACCATCGCCCGCAAGCGCACCGCTCACTTTCGGGCTGCACGCCGTCCCGCACCTATATCGCCATGTTCGCCTACACGCCCAATGCAGAGACACAGGCCGCGCTCGACGCTGCCGCCCATGCCGCGTCTGCCTATCCGAACACAGCGAGACCAAGCGTGGAAGAGATGAAGCAGCAACTGCGTCGGCCTGATCTGGACAAAGTCCTTCTGGCTTCCGACCGCGGTCCCTCCTCGCTCCGCGCCCACCTCGATTTCGAGGGCGTCCTGCCCTTTGAGAACGCCGGCAGCCGGCCTGCGCCGGACCTCTACCTCTTCGACCGCGCTTCTGGCGAGCGTCGACTGGCGCCTCCTTGGCCCCGCAAGAGGGTCTCGATGCCGTTTCCCGGCGCCCACATCCTCTTCGACGCGGCGTTCTGCACCATCCTCACCGACCTCGTCCGCCAGGCGCGCCGTCTCCGTGGCCGTGGTCGCCACGCCCTCCCCCGAGTCGAGGTACTGCCCAGCAAAGGCGCGGCCCCCGATGCAGACGAGCTCCGCACCATGTGGGGCGAGCCCGACAGGATCATCAAGATCGCCTGGCCCACGCACACCACCTTCGTGCCCGTCGTCGTCAAGCTGCCGCAGGTCTGCACCGAGCAATGCGCCATGAGCATCTACAGCCAACTGGGAAAGCCCGTACCCTTCTGGCGCCCGACGAGCAAGGACGTGGTGCAGGAGGACATCCGCGTCCTCACGCTCGACGTCCAGAGGATGATCGTCACGTCGCGTCAGGACCGCGCCATCATCCAGACGCCCTTCTGGACCGCCTTTGTCGAAGTCGACTGGAACCACGGCCAGTGCGCCGTGCTCGAAGTCCTCCAGGTCGGCATGGGCACCGACAAGGCCGAGGAAACGCTCCTCTACCGCCTCCTCGCCTTGATCTTCGATTCCAAGCGCTCGAAGCCAAAGGATCCCACCGAGCGCAGGATGCAGTCCATCATGCTCTGGCAGCAGCTGCTCAGGGATGGCGAGGCGTAGGCTCTGCGTGCGCCGCCGTGCTCCGACGAGCGTCGAACCGTCTCTCGGTCGCAGTGTCCACCTCCCATCATCGAGCCAGTGCAAGCGTCGGCGATAATATCGTCGTCATCGTCCCCTCTGGATCTTGCAGCCTTCAAATAACCAACCCCTGGAGATGCAACGACGAACACCAACGAGAGGAGGACCCGCAGGAAGCACGACGCCATAGCGAGGACACGCAAAGAAGCTTCCCTGGAAGTCGATCTCGCCCCGCCTCATTCAAGAACAAACGGAGTCAAAGCGACGGCGACCGCGGTCTAGCGCGGCCTCGACTTAGTTCGCCGTACCGGTGACTTGCGGCGCGGCTGTTCACTCCGAGACTGGATCCGGGCTTGCCGACCTGGCCTAATCTCCCTGCCTTCGGCGCCTGGCTATGAACTCCGGGAGGATTCTTGCTCCCTAGCTGCCCTGGTCGCCCCGAGGCACTCTGGCGTGACTTCCAAGAGGAGACTCGCCGAGCCGATGCGGATCTGTAGCGCCCCGAGAGCGTGATCATACCAATTGCGAATCATTCCGTTGCTGCCCCAAGATCATGCTTTGACGGCTTGTACGGAAGTAGTGCCTGCCAGCGAAAGCAGTGACAGCGCGCTCGTTGGTGATGCAAAGGCGGTCAGCGCTGGATTTGCGGCCGCCTTTGCCCATCGTCTCGACACCCATCACTTTCCACTTTCTTCCACTCGCGAAGCGCCTCGCCGCAGCCTCCTCTCTCGGATCTCTCCTGCTCCCGCAGACTCTGCCACTATGCTGCTTGCTCCGCTTTCCGCCATCGTTAGACTCCTGCTGCCGCTCTCGTGCCTGCTCCCTCGAGCGATCGCGCCGGACGTACCGCCCGTCGGCGAAGCGGCCCCAGCAACCTTTGAGCACGATGTCCAGCGTTACGACTGGCCGGACATCTTGAAGCTCGCCGAAGCTCCGTCTTTCGATCAACATGGCGCTCAGCCAGCCTCCTTTGCTGGCCAAGCATCGTCGTCGCCATCGTCGCCGCATGCCGCAGAAGCGTTCGATCATAACAGTCTTCCTCCAGCGGATCTCTCCTTGCAGCCTTTGGCGGATCCGACGTCGGCGCCGCTCAGAAGGAGTCGTCAACGAATCGGCACTTCCCATCCCGCCTACCGAGGTTCGCGCGCCCTGGTACACCAGTACACGCTCGGCCACGCCGCCCTCTTCGCTGCGGTCAAGGAGAAGCTCCTGGAACGACTCAAGCTTGCCCACATCCTCCTTCCCGGTGCGCCCATACAAGCGCTAGACGATCGGGTCCTCTCTATCCAGGCCGACCCGTCGATGCTGGACGAATCGCTCCGGAAACAGCTCAACAACCTCTTGAATTACCCGAGGCTTAGACACACACCCACATCGCTGCTCTCGAGCTTCAGATGGGACGGCCCGCCCGCGTACGATGTCGCCTTCTTCCGCCTCAACAGGTCCAAGACCCACAGCAACAGCCCACACGCCAAGGAGTTCAGGACTTTTAGGGCCATCGCTACCCCTGCAGTCCCGGACTCTTCGGGCCGGATCTACATCGGCGACTTTGTCGTCCATCGTCGCTGGCTGAACCTCTATGTGCCGGCCCAGCCGTAGCATGCCGGGTCGCTTTGCTCTTCTGACTACTCCTCGAACCGAAACCTCCAACGTCTCCTCGTGCGACCGTCGTTTCCCCTCTCTACTTCCTCGCCAAAACTGCTCGAGGCGACGTCGCTACGGTGAATCCGGTCCAACCAACAGAGCGTCTCTGCGAGCGACGCTTGCCATTCTGGTCCCCCTTGGGCCTGCCTAGGCAGCCCTTGCCTTGTTGCTAGTCTTCCTCCCGAGCCATGCGCCACTTGCTCGCAGAGTCTTCTGCACTTCCAGAGGCGGCCATACGGCTGAAGATCCTCCGCAATCACACACAATGCCCTCCAGCCGTCCGAGCCATTCCTGCCAAACCTCGACCCCGTCGTGTAGAGAGGAGCCCCGACTCCAGCCCCGATCTTCCGGCACCCCTCCTCATAAGCGGCCCACCACCGATCCTTGAGCTGATTGTTTCGGGGCTTGACGAGATGCTGTGAGCACCGACAACATGTGGGACGCTTCGCCCCATCTTCCCACTCGACTAGTTCATATGGTGGGAAAGTCGCCGCTCGTCGCCACTTCGCCCTCTCCCCGTCTTCGTCGACCGCAACAGGCCCCACCGTCCTCAAGCAAAGGCGGCCAATGAAGACCGCACATATCTGTCGAATGCGGACCGCAATTGCTGTGACGGTGGGGCAGACCTTTTCCGATCTGTTTCCTGCGGGCCGGAATCCATCCGAGGGTGCGCGAAGTTGCGCAACGAGTGCCGCAGCTAACGGGCGATGGGCAGAGCTCTCCGCTCCTTGTCCCCATTATCCTCGAGGCGAGCAGTGGGACGGGAGGAGGAAGCTCACGAATCGACGGTTTGGCGGACTGCCCCATCAACTCTGCCTGAACGGCTTGCCCTCCTTGGTAGGCAGCGCCGCTCTTCGACGCAGCTGCTGTTGGGCGAGAAGGTATTTAACGTCGCTCTTTGTCCTCCTCGACTGCCACCTCCCCATCTCCATCTTTCGCTCTCCAATCCTTCTCTTGCCAAGCCTTTGACTAACCACACACCCATCGCTGCGTTGCTCACTCTTTCAACCCAAATCCGCAAACATGGTCGCCATCAAGCCCATCTACGCCCTGACTGGCCTCGTTGTCCTGGCCACCGTGGTCAGCGCCCGTCCTGGCCTGCCCGTCGACTGGCACGTTGCGCCCATCGAGAGGCTTGTTAGCTTCTACACGGACCGCTTCGGCAGCAACGATGCAGCCGTCGAGGCCATGCGTGGCCACCTCGGAGAGATCGGCGCCCTGAGCAGGTTCGACGCCTGGCGCGCTCGCTACGGCTTTCCCGAGTCGACCGAAAACCAGCTCCACGAACTCGAGACCTGGATCAACTTTGAGGGAACCCATTTCCGCGACGAGCTCAACACCAAGCTCCGCAGTCTCTGAGGTCGCACTGCCCTGGTCAGACGGCACACACGCGGCAGCATGGCAAGCACCCGTTGCTTGTCAAAGTCGTACCGCTCGCCCGACGTCGGCTCTGTGCCTTCTCCGGCGGTCTTCTTTGCCTCCTTTGCGGGCCTCGCTCCCATCTCAAGCCATTTTGCCTCTCCTCGCAGCCTCTTACAGGTGATGATGCTGTGCATCGCCTCCTCGCACCAAGTAATCGGCACGAGCCCTGGCAATCTGCCTGATCCCCTTTCCCCTCTCTAGACGCCCTCGTCTTTGAAACTCGCCCCCTCTCTCCGCTCCAAACCCACCATCTGAATCTCATCATCTTTCACCTATGCGCCATCCGCGTGTTCGCCTACCAGCTTTGGAGGCTTTGAGGGTGCCACGTCGCTCAATTGTGTCACATCAACGCGCGTTTCGCCTCGAGAAGCCATCGGATCCACATTGAGCTCATCCTCCTCTCCTCTCGCTATCTCGACTGTGGCAGCTTCCTCCGCCGAGCGCCTCCCTGTAGACGTCAGGGGGCGTCGTCTCAGGATGGCATTCCGCCCCGGAACGTCGAGGGCCGGCCTTAGGGCGTGCGGCTGGAGCCGGGATCACTTGAAGCGGGAGGGTTCGAGCTGGAGTGGGTACGGACGTTGGGGAGGCCCGAGTTGGCGTCCTTGGCAGCCTCCATCTCCCTGACGGCCTTGAGCCTCTCGCGGACGATGTTCATCATCCTGGCCGTGTGGCGCTTGTTGTCGTCCTCGTGCAGCCAGTCGACGAGGACCTTCCAGGGCGACTTGCCCTCCTCCAGCAGGCTGGTGCGGATGTTGAGGATGAGGCTGAAGTCGGCGCCCGCCTCGGGATCGATGCCCGCGACGTCGGACTCGAGGACCTCGGCGGCCGTGTGCTCGCCCGGCTCGTGGACAAAGTAGTGGGCGAACTTGCGGTAGACGGCTTCCATCTCGGACGGGTCGAGCACGTCGACGAGGTACGCGTCCGACATGCCTGGCACCGGCGTGGCGAGCGTCAGCCCGATGAGGGCGAGAGACAGGCTGAAGGCGAGAAGACGAAGGAGAGACACCATCTTTGGTAGAGGTCTGTATAAATGTGCGTGTATGCGTGTATGAGAGTGTGAGGAGCTGGGTTGAGA
Source organism: Pseudozyma flocculosa PF-1 (assembly GCF_000417875.1). Lineage (NCBI taxonomy): Eukaryota > Fungi > Basidiomycota > Ustilaginomycetes > Ustilaginales > Ustilaginaceae > Pseudozyma > Pseudozyma flocculosa. The sequence goes on from NW_006920890.1 coordinate 544,405, forward strand.
TGGGATGTGAGGACGTTCGAGGTCGTCAGTCCGGCCTGCTTATATGGCCGATGATCTGCACCTGCCTCTCCGTCTTTCACTCGTTTGATGAGGATGGGAACCCTCAGCCGCACAAGTCGTGCCGATATCCAGCTCCAGCGTCTCTTTCCCGGGCTGGCAGCGATAGCGTTGAGCTGCTTGGCCCGCCCACTGAGGCCGCGGTTGATGCCAGCCAGGCTGCGCTGATTGATACGGCTGAGCTCCGCTCCTCACCCACGTTGCGGCACGAGGCTTCACGCCGCGGGTGGCGGTAAAAGCTTCGTCTGTCGACCTCTACCGGCCCGTTCTGGGATCCCGACGGTCTACCTGCGGCGAGGATCGCTGTGATCCGACGAAGGCCTCGAACTCGACCGATGGATTCCGCGGCAACGAGCCGAGGCGATCGAGCGCCTTTTGCTGTATCTATTCGAAAAGGTTTTCGCAACGCCCCGAAGGTGGGTCGGTCGAGATGAGCAAAGGTCGGGCCGAGGTGTGAGCCCGGAACGACATCCATCCCCGTGGCTGAATCGATGCTGAGCTCGGTGGCGCCCAACCTCGGTGGTCATGAGAATGTCGTTCAGGGATGACGCCACATGACCCGCCCCTCACACCCAAGCCCGATACAGAAGCCTCGGCACCCAGCACCGAGCGCAGGCTGCCGTTGCCTGACGGCCTCGACCCTCGTACAAGAACCCCACCTCGAACGGGCTGCGAACAATGGACTCTTCTCGCCCCCCTTGTCAACCCACTTTCCAGGCTGGCAGTCGCCACTTCCTCCGACGTCGCACCGATGAAGCCCATCGCCCTCTTTGCGAGCTTGCTCCTCCTCACCTGCCTCGGCATCGCCTCTGTGGCGTCGCTCCCCGACATCGACGTGCTGGACAAGGACGTGATCGAGAAGATCTACCGCCTGCACTCCCTCTACACCGATGGCAACACCGATCCGAGGGTCATCGAGGAGAGCCTGCTGCGCGACATCCAGAGCGCGGGACAGTGGGCCCTGACGGGCTTCCACGTGTACGACAACAACTTTTCGCCGCGCCTCGGTCTGCCGCGCGACAGCTTTGCGACGCTGCCCGAGTGGCTGCGCTTCGAGCACGGACAAAAGTACCGCCCCAAGATCGAGGAGATCCTGCGCGACCGGCTGCAAGAGGTGAGAGAGCACGAGCGAGAGCTGGGCATCAAGAACTCGGCCTTCCCCAAGCCTTTCATCCGCGAGCCCCGTGTGCCTCCCGTCTTCGTTGGACGCCATGCACGTAGTCGCAACTTTGACGGATTAGAAGGCACGAGCTTCGAGCGCGGTACGACGCCGATGCTGGACGACACCGCCACACCGGGCGAGGGACATTCCGACCAGGAGATGTCCTACGGTTCCCGGGAGGAGGTCGATAGCGGCCCTCGCAGGGCAAGAACGAGACAAGACGATGCCATCCGCCGTGTGAGGCAGCGCTTGGATGTCGACGGCAGGCGCAGCATCTAGAGTGGATGCGGTGGCCAGCCGGTTCGAGGCTCATCAGCCTACCCTCGAGAAGTGGCGCGCCGGCGTCCACCTCGAGCGCCACTTCATATCTCTCGCCCCACTTAGCCTCATCCTGACCGGCGTACCGTTGGGCGTGTGCGGGGTAGGATGCGGCATGCGGGGATGGACAGCCCGGCGGCGGCGCCAAGCCGGGATTTACATCCCACCGCAGCCGAGCACCAAGCTCGACTAAAGCAGCGCAGCCGAGCTTTGTCTGGTGGCAATAAACGACGTCAAGCAGGGAGCCAGAAGGCGTCTGGGGCGCCTCCCCGCTGCCGTGGCTTCTATCTGTGATGCTAGCCTTCTCGATACTCGAAACAGCGAGCGGCAGCAGGCTGTCGCTGACCTCCCGCAGTGATCATCGTGACGGTGTACTGCGCGACAATCGAGGAGAGGCAGCACCCTGCCCATCGGTCGATGAAGGGTGCTACTACGGAGGAGCTGCCACCCCTCCGCGGCGAGCGGGCTATAGTAGGTTTGATTTCGAGCGACCTCGGTAGCTTGCCGCGATGTACAAGTAGTCGCTCTCTCCGTCTTCCCCTTCTCGTCAAGCTCGCAATTGCCATCCCCTTCCATCATTCCTTCCACCATGTCCACCATCCTGCGTCTCGCCTCGTTCCTCCTCTTGGCCTTGACGGCCCTTGGCAGCGTCAAGTGCGACACGACCGTAGCCCTGATCCCGACGCTGGGATGGGTGCGTTTCAAGGTCTCGTCGAGCAGCGCACAGCTGTGCATCCAAGGCTGGCCCTGGATGCTGGGAAGGGTGGGTAGCGTCGAGGTGCACAACATCCAGTGCACCGACTCGACGCAGCCGGGCACCTTTACCTGCGTCCCGCAGCCGCAACAGAGCTGCACCTCGATCGAGGGGTGCGTGCTGCCCGCCAAAGCGGCGCCAGAGGCGTGCTACACCTTGACCGTCCGCGATCCCGCCGTCTTCAAGGGCGTCAAGAGCATGTTTGCAACGCGGTCGCGCGACTTCGGCGCTTTGGGTGAGCCCCTCTCCCCTTCCTCGCATCCTCGACTCCGGTCCCGTGGTGAACACGTCGCGCTGACCTCTGCTGTGTGGTAACCGTACGTATCGTCTACGCCCTGTGCAGTGCCGGGCGTCTCCGGGCAGCCAAACACGCTCCACCCCTTTGGCGTCTTCGCTCCCGACATGTGATATCGCGCCTCGTTGCGTCCTGTCGTCGGAGCCGTTGTACCAGGTCGCCCCCCTGCTATCGGTCTCACTGCCCGAACGCCAGACCCACCTGGCGTCCGTCGAGTCCCGAAGCGACGCTGCCTATAACGTCAGGTAGTGCCACGCCTCAGAGCCCGTGCAATCACTCCTGTGATCCGCTGCTCAAGCAAATCGCCGATGGCCGAGCTCCTGCCTCCGCCTGTCGGCACCGGTGAGAGAGGTCAGGTAGCCTAGCCTGTGCCACACGTTGCCGAGAAGCAGAGCGGGTCGACGGCCGCCAAGGCAATGGCTGACGCAGGCGTGATGAGGGGCTGGCTCTCCAGGTAGCCACGGCGTAGCCAGGGCTTGGCCAGCCAACCGCGAGCGCCGTGCGCCCGCCCGATCGCGGTGAGAGAGAGGCGAGGGTGGGTCCGACCGTGACTGAGTAAGCCAGACCTGCCGCAGCACAGGCCAGGCCAGCCTGTGCGTGTGCCCTGGCTGCGCGCAGCTGTGCGAGGGTCGAGACAGCCTGGCCCGCGGACCTGCCAGACCGCCAGGCAGACGTCAGTCGCTGACCGTACCCTCTCTCGACTCCACCACCATCCCCGCAGTCTACTAGCTCAGCCTTGACCTCAACCAACGCATCTACGCCACCATGCGATTCGACCTCCGCCTCCCCATCTTCATCCTCCTCCTCACCCTGGGCGCGACCCACGGCGTATACGCCCTCGGATCGGCGTACACGATCCCGGGCGTCGGCCGAGTCGAGTTCCGCGTCGGACCGGGTCGCGGACAGCTGTGTCTGCACGGCGTCGCAACCTGGTGGCTCTCGCGCCCCGACAGCGACGAGGAGCTCAACATCGCGTGCCGCGGTGCGCCGGGCAGCGTCGAGTGTCGACCCCACCCTCAGCGTTTCTGCTTCGCGCTCAACGATTGCGCCTTCCGCCGCAAGGCCTTCATCGAGCCCTGCTACACTGCCTTTTCCCGTGATCCCTCAGTCTTTGAGGGCATCGAGAGGATGTTGGCCAACCCGCTCCGTGATATCGGCGTGCGAGGTGGGTCTCTCGAGTCGTCCCTGCGTGTCGAGGCGGAACAGGGTCGGACCTGCCAGACCGCTCGACTGACGTCGCCGCCGGGATGTTCGCCCCCCGCCTTCCTTTCCTGCCCCGACTCGAGCGCCTGCTAGTCCTCAAGCACGGCGAACAGCAGCAGGTCAACTTCTACTTCCTCGGCGGCTTCAAGCCGACCGACTGAGACGCCTCGCCGATCCAAAGGCCGGCTGGCCTCAGCAACTTCGCTGCACCCTGAGAGGCCGAGTGTCGCGATCGACGCCCCCGGTCCGTGTAGCTCTCCGAGCGATGGTCGAGCCAGGTGCCGTCGCTCACGTCGAGTGACTCTGAAGCCAAGCCCCTCTTGCCACCCGGCCCCTATGCGCGGACGCGTTGCCGCGCCGTGTTGTACGCGCTAGTCAGCGACACAAATACAAGGCAACGCCCTGTCCAGCCACCGTCGACGTTCACGATAGCGCAGGCGGTGCACCCAGGAAGGGCCTACGTCGAGGAAGGAGCATCGATCGAACGAGCGCCGTGGTCGGATTGCATGCTGAATGGTCGGCTTCTCGCCGTGCAAAATAATGGATGCCTGGGTATGTGTTGATCCACCGCCTCGATCGTCGCCTCTCCTTTCGTTCAAAGTGACCGCTCATCGGCAGCTCAAGGGCAGGCTCAGCCAGGTTGGTGGGCTACCACCTTCTCCGCTCTCCGTTGGACCTCTTCCCGCCGGCACCGACCAGCGCCTCCCAGTCGATGTGCGGGTTGAGCAGCTGGCCCTTGTCGTCCTCGCCTTCCTTTTGCACCGGATCTGGCCGCCGCTGATGTGCTGCTGTGGGGTATGATGGCGGGCTGCGTCGCTTTGCCATGGGCGCGTGCATGCTGTCGCTGGTCGTGCGACCGTCCGGGCTCAGTCGAGGCGAGCGCTTGTTTGCGACGCTCACGGGCTGTACCGGAGACGGCGGTATCGGCGGCGGCGGTGTCGGGACCGTGACTGGGTCCGGCTCCTCGACGTGCATCTGCACCTCGTCGATCGGTTCAGGGACCGGTATCGCCGCTGTGACAACCTCGGGGTGGACGGCAGCGGCGGCAGCAGCGACCGCTGGCGGCATCGACGGAGCGCCGCCCATCTGGTAGACCCACTGGTCGACGAGTTCGGGCACGCACTCCTTCCAGCCGCGCCTGCCGTTGCCGTCGTCTTGCTTGCCGTCCTGCCCGCGGCCGTGGACGAGGGCGTCGACAATGTCGCGGATCTGGAGCGATTCGACCTCTTCGAGCTCTGCGGTGATGGCGGCGTCGCGGTCGTCGGTGACAAAGACGACGCCGCCGACGTCGTCGTCGAGGCGCTTGCAGAAGGCGACAATCTCCTGGTCGTTTGTGCAGCGTCCCCTCGGCCTGGTGTGGTTGTGGTGCGAGTGGGTCTGGCCGTAGAGGGCGCGGTGGCTCTGGGGCAGCGGGAGGTGGTGGTCGTGCGCGAGGGGGATCTGGAGGTTCTTTTGGGCCTTGAGTGTGGTGAGGATCCAGCGGGATGCTTCGCGTGCGAGTGACGAGAGGCGGTGGGTGGTGCTGCGGCCGTGGGATCCCGGTGAGGGGAGGCGGGTCGTCTCGCGTGTCGACGTCTTTTGGGCGTCGAGCTCGGTGATGACGCGGTAGGGTATGACGAGTGCGATGGGCGAGGGCGGCAGGGTGCCCGTGGGATCGAGGAGGGATGCGACGTTCTGCTCGATGATGTGGTCTGCGAGGGGTTGGAGGAGGTCGAGCGAGGAGAGGAGGACGTTTGTGTCGAGCACCCAGAGGCTCTTTGGGACGGCGTCGACGTTGCGCAGGCGTGCCAGGTCTTCCCTCCACGCTTCCTGGGCCTTGGGTGCGCCCGGAGGAGCAGCGTCGGCGGACGATGAGGCAGGCTGCAGTTCGAGGTCGATCATGTCGACCTCGTCGAGGGGCGGCTGGTGGGTCTGGGCGCGGGTCGAGTCGTGGTCGAGCATGAGCAAATCTCCGTCGCCGGTGCGCATGGATAAGCCGAGCGGGTTGGACGGGCCCGGTGTCGCGCCATTGCGGACCATCTGGTCGAGCACGTCGGCGTAGCTGGGCATGTTGGGCGAGGCGGGACGGCGGTGGGTGGTGGTGGTCGTCAGGAGAAGCGAGGTGAGGCGAGGTGAGGCGAGGTGAGGGCCAGGTTGGCAGCAGAGACGGGGGATGAGATCAGGTCATGGTTGCATAGGTGCGAGACAGGGGTATGTTCGGGGCGCGGGGTGGGACGCCTTGAACCGAAGAGAAGAATGGCAGTGGTGGTGGCGGTGGTGGTGGGTGGGAGAGAAATCAGGATGGCCGACTGGGGACAAAGGGAGGCGAAGAAGGACACAGAAGAGGTCCGTGTGCGCCTGTCGTCCAACCAGGTCCAACCAGCAGGTCCAACCCTGCCCACTGCCCACCCCTCCACTCTCCAATGGCCGCCCAGTCGCTCGGCCGAAAGACGCAGCGCTCTCAGCCCCGACGACAAACGCCGCCATGTTGGACAGCAGCCAAAAGGCCGCCCGCCAGCCAGCCAGCCAGCCACCAGCGAGACGGCCGCCCTTCTCTCAACGGCCCACCACGTACTTCATATCCACCCTCTGATTCGTGTCCGACGCTTGCATGCCCATCGGCAGCCACCACCGCATCCCTCTTGGCCACCCACAACTCTCTTGCAACCCTTGCCCCGCCCTCCTGCCGTGCCAAGCAATACAGATATGAATGAGCACCACTGCGCCCCGCACCCGCCCCGAGGCAGTGCGCTCACCTCGAAGCCGTACCCTATGACAAAGGCCGCTCCTCATCGCGCCCAAGCACGGTCAGTCACGAGTAAGCCCTCGGCTTCCAGCTGGCTAGGCTTCCCTCTTCACCAACATCGTCTTTCCAGGCTCCCCTCGAGGAAGCCTTGGCCGCCGTAGCCTCTCTCTCTCCTTGATCGACAGCGTACGCCGCACAGGCGACCCTGCCTTTGCCCAGCAACGACGCCAGCGGTGGGCCAGGGTAGAGATAAAAGGGACCCGGGATCAACGCCTTGCCCCCCCTCTCTTCACACCATCCTCACTCACATCCCTTCTCCCGTCTGACAGCGTCCAGCCTCTCCAACGAAGCAAACCCCTCCTCGCTCCTCCTATCCCCCTCGAACAAGCAGCCATGGTCTCCCACAAGCGCATCCTCATCGCCCTCGTCGCCCTCTTCGCCCTGTCCACCGCAAGCGTCTCGGCTGCCCCCGACGAGTTCTTCCAGCAGTCCGTCACTGGCATCGTGCGCAACATCGACCGCATGTACGACGAGCTCGCAGAGGCCACCGGAAGGCGTGCAGACGACCTCCTCCGCCAGGACCTGAGCCGCCTCCCCGGAGCCGCCGACAAGCTCGACAGCTTCCACGACCAGGTCCCGTCCTACTCCAGGGCCCAGGCATTCAAGCACTGGCTCAACACCAGGGCGGGAAGAGAGTACTACGACCAGGTCCAGAGCCTCGTCATGGAGCACAAGAGGCGCTACTGGTAGAGCCGAGCCTGCCAGGCTCGCGGGCATACAGCGACCAAGCCGCCGCCTCGCCAACGTCCACGCACAGTGGAGCCCTGGGCCGTTGACGCACATCGAACAGGTCCCGAACAGCCTGGCCGCACTTTGGTACCGAGCATTGTCGCTGCGAGCGCAAGTGCAAGAGCACCACCGTGGATTTTGAAACGAAAGTCTGGGCGGAGAGACTCGGCCGCAGCCCTTCAGCGCCTCCTCAATCGCCATCGCGCACCCTGCCACACCCTCGCCTCAACCTCACCCCTTTCCTAGAGTCTTGCTGCTTTCCATCCATTCCCTCACCCAACATCGCTCTAAATTTCGCTCCCCTCGCTCCCAAATTCCTAATCTAGCCTCTGCCTCTATCCTACACTGTTCAACTACGCTACTACGCTACACTCTACCGTCGACCACATGTCAGCCCCCGCTCTAAACCTTATCGCTTTTCCGACTTCAAAGTGCCTGCAGATCGAGACGATTCCGAGTCGAAGCAGCCGGATGAGGTGGCGGGGTCTACCCGTGGTCGTGCTTCTCCGCTCGAGAGGACCGCACTGTCGCTTCTGACCCCGTGGCTTTCCCGGAAGCACCGTCAGATGAGCATCGGACCAAGCATGCGCGCTCAGAAGGTCGCAGGTAGCAGCTCGCTCCTCAACGACGGCCAGGAGGTGCGCCATGCGAGCCGAGCCTGACAAAAGGGAACACCAGCGGTCGGTCCGGGTCCGTCTCACCGCGTGCACGATCTGCTGCCAGATGCAAACGCCACGTTGCTCGTCCAAAACCAAGCTCGGACCCCAATCTCGACCGTGCCCGGCTGACTGTGCGTCCGTGAACATCGACCCGAGCGTGATGAAACGAGGCCTCGGCGACGGGCGTAACGGCTTCATCTCGCAAATGAACAGGTCTCGTGGCTGCCCACAGACACAGACGTGGAGCGATTAGAGAGGGGCGGAGAGTCGTGATTTTATTGACGTGGGTGGCCAACAACGAAGTACGGAGGATGCATCCGGCCTTTGCCCGCCCGAAAGAGGGCCTCGAGGGGGCTCGACGTGACACGGCCTCACTCCCCTTCTCCCACCGACACCCATCCAATGGTGGAACATGTTGCGGGCTATGAACGACAGAGCTGTGGGCCAGTCCAGCCCCGACCTGCGCCGCACCCACCACGGACAGCGGTACCGTCCCCGCTCGTTTGTCGAGATCCAGCAATCAGGAAGCTCGGGAACAACTTCCTTGTTACTCAGCCCCCATTTCCTGCCTCAAAGCACGCTCGCCGCCTCGATATGGCCACACCGCGCCACACTCCATCTGGACCCGCCCGGACCTCGACATCCGATCTCATCCGGTCGACGTCAGGAGAGGAGAGACGCCCCGAAACAACCCCTATCCCGCCAATGCTATCAACTCATCGCAGACCACACCCCGTCGGGCTCGTCGCCGAGGGGGAACGCGCCCCATCCTCTTGCTCCAAGCTCGCTCAGAGTGACGATTCCAGAGCGCAGCGAGGGCGCGCGTGGGGCCGTCGTCAGTCCCATGGCACCAAGCAGAAGGTTCAGCACCATCGCGTAGCGAGCGTCGATAGGCATAAAAGGAGGAGGCAACGACGCATCCCCTCTCCCTCCTCTTCAGCACATCCACCACGCAACCTCACACAAAAGCCCCTTCTTGCTCTCTCCCCTAAACTCGCTCAACCCGCTCATACACCGCCCGTAACCCATCAAGCGATCGAAAATGGTCTCGTTCAAGAACCTCGTCACCGTCGGCCTCGTCGTCCTCGGCGCCCTCGTCAGCCCGGGAGTCTCAGCCGCTGGCCTCGGCCCGTTCCAGGGCACGGTCGAGGGAACCATCCGCAACATTGGCGAGATGTACCGCGGCTACGCCGACCTTACGGGCGATTCCGACAACATCGCACGCCTGGTCATGAACGACGTCGAGACGCTTCCCCGAAAGGCGCGCAGCAGCTTCCAGAAGTTCTACCAGTCCCACCCGGAGCTCTCGACCGTCGATGCGTTCCAGGAGTGGGTCAACGCGGACAAGCAGCGCAAGTTTGACAGCCAGTTTGCGGCCATTGTCGCGGCTCGCAAAGAGGTCTACGATGCTTGGAGGCGCTCCAACGGCCGCAAGTAGGCGACGCGTGTCCCTCAGCGCCTCGCCTGGCTCGGTCCCTCAGGCTCGGAAGCAACAGCCGACCCGGGTTTCGTGCAGGATAGACGAGCCGTCAGCGCCATGGCGCGGCTAGCTCTCGCAGCGCTGTGTCTGCCGCCAACTTGTCGGTCCATGCGTCCACGTTCCTGTATCACACGCTCGTGCGTGTCGCCAACTCCCTCTCCCTTCCCTCATATTCCTCCTCTCCACTTCGTCCTCTCTCCCAATCTCTCCTTTCCTCCACTCATCCCTGGCTTTCGACGCCAAGATAGCCAGGCCCTTTGAGGGCGTTGCACCACCCTCTCCCTCCGACGTCTTGTCCGCAATCCGAAGATTCCGGTCGCGCCGTGTCGTCTCGAGAGCTGTAGCAATGCTGCGAGATTCTCCCTCTGCGTATGCTTTCCCTGTGTTCAGCGGTCTGAGCCAATTTCCCTTTGCCTTGGGCTGCTGTTCTCCGTTGCCGAGCTGACACTAAGCTCGGCTCCTTGCGAGGACTCGCCCATTCAAGGCCAGATCAAGCGTCCCCTGCCGTGATGGCGGAGTGAAGGAAGCATCGGGGTCATAGCGTTAAGGATATCAAAGCGTCGAAGCCGCCTGATCTGGATCAAGCTTCGGATGCGAACGCAGCGCCACCCGACATCCGATGAGATAGACCGCGGCTCTCTCGGTCGTGCTTTCCCTCATTGCCCCACACGATCGGTTCTTGTTTCAGCCCCATGGTGTCGGCGGACCCCACCTCATTAGCAGCGTCACCGACAGCACTCGACAACCCCCGAAATCCATGCGTTGCGGTCGCCGCGGAAGAAATAAAAAGCGCAGGCTAGCTCGCTGACCGTCTTCCTCACGTCGTCGTACCGCTCTCTACCGCCGAATTGCGCTCCTCCTTCAACGCGCTCCCCCTCCTGCCAAGCAAGCACGACCATCTGGCCTCGATCACGATGCTCATCCCATCTCGGCTCGCCACCCTCACCCTCCTCGCCGTCCTCGGCGCAGGTGCCGTGACCGCCGTTCCCTTCGACTTCTCAAAGGAGACGCTCGTCAAGGCGATCCTCAACAACAAGCTCGACGAGTTCTACGAGATGTACGCCCATCGATTCGGCCGGGAAGCGCGCGAACTGCCCAACGTCGATGCCCAGTTCCTCCCCGCCGAGGGCACCGAGCGGTTCGAGGTGATGCGAGACGCCCTGCCGCACTGGTACCCGACCCACGTCGCTTTCGGCCGCTGGCTCAACTCGCCCGAAGGCTGGCAGTACCGCGACCATCTTCGCCACACGATCGGGCTGCGCGTCGAAGAGATGTGGCCTGGCGTCTTCGACCGCGATGCTGCCCAGACTGCTTCGCAGGCAAGCACTAGCCGAGGCAGGAAACGACCTGCTTCCTCCAGGCAGTAGGATGGAGCGAAGCCTCTCGCGCACAGAGGGACGGATGGAGCGGGTGGACACTAGAGGTTCATTCAGGGCAACAAAGGCAAGGTGAAAGTGTAGATGAAGAGGAGCGGGAGGTGGCCAGGCCATGCAGGGGTTCGTAGCAGTGGATGTGGTAGCTCGCCGTGGCGACTGTTGCACGTTCGAGACCTGTACCTTGGGCGCTCTTACGCGGCGCCTGTCTGAAAGTCGGCGGGCTGCAGCAGCCTCTGAGGCACGACGAGCTCCCCAACCCAGATCCGGTCGTAGAACGTCTCCTCCCTCTCGGGCCAGGCGATGACAGTCAGCAGCGTGTAGCCGTCCGGATCATGCGCCACCGAGGCCTTGGCAACCTTGAACCGAAACGAGCCCAGGGTAAAGGTGCGCTCGTCTGCCCTTGCCCAGTTCCTCCACTGCAACGCCGGCGCGGGCTCGCGTCTCTTGACCGCGGGCTGAAAGCTCGTCTTGAGCCGGAAAGAGTACAGCGAATCGGGCGCGGGGCGGTCCTCTGGACGGAGGAACATGACGCGGTCGATGGCCGAGAGGTCGCTGGCGGGGTGGTAGAAGCGGAAGTCGCGGCGCATCCTGGCTTTGATGTAGTCGAGCACCGCCTCCCGCAGCGGCTCCGCGGCGTACGAGATCTTCCTGCCGTACATGATGTGTCGGTAGGCCCTCGACAGAGTCCAGACGTAGTCGGCTGTGGACTTGGCCAAAATCACTTGGTGTTCGACGACGTCAAGCGTCGGCCGCGCCGCCGTCGCACCGTTATGTGCGAGATGCGAGTCGGCGTCGCTGCTAGACTCGCCGACGGAGTGGATACTTCCGCGCTGCGTAGCGTAGGTGAGGTCGGGTGCGGAGCGGAAGTTGGGGAGCTCCAGGGCCATGGTGTCGACATCCTCGGGACGGACCTGTCCGCTCGTTGAATGCCAGAAGGCTTGGAGTTCTTCGGGGTTGGGTGGAGGGAGGCCTTGGACGAAACGTGAGCTGGAGAGCAAGAGCGCCGAGAGCGCGGCGAAACGAAGAGAGTTGCCGAATCGCATCGTTGTAGGTCCGCTGAACTGAGAGTGGAAAATGTGAGGGGTGAGCTCGAGGCGGCTGGCGAAGCGGGCTTGTCGGTATGTATTTCTCTGAGAAGGGCACCGAAATCGCGAGTGTATATGTATGTCTTGGGTAGGAAGCCAGGAGCGATCCTGTCCGCGTAGCGCGCAGAGTGGAACGACTCGCAGCAGCCGTTCGAAGTGTGGTCGAGGGAAGCCAGCCTAGACCGGATCCAACGCCGAAGCTCGGAAGTCACGCCCCGCCAAATTAGGTGGGGACGGTGACGCCTTCGACCGACAGCAACGCAGCTCGACGAGTGGGGCTGCGGAAGGTTTATGCCCTGCCCCAGGACAGCTCCCGTGTGGCTTGCTTTTGTCACACACAAGGGCGTCCAGGCATAACAGAAGTGAAGCAGAGCCGAAGGTTACTCTGGAGGAGTCGTCGTTTACAACGAGGGATCGACATGCGGAAATACGGAAGATCGGAGAAGCGGGACGAGAAGAACGGGCCCGGGAGCACCACGCCTGGAAGCAGCTCATCAGGCTCAGGACAGGGCAGCAAGCGTCCTTATCGCGGTGCTAGGTCACGAGGCGGTCTGGAACGATGAGCTCGCCGACAAAGACGGGCGAAGACACCTCGTTCATCTTGACAACCGGGCGAGCAAAGACGACTGTCAACAGCCGATCCCCTTCCACACGCACGTCTGACAGAGGCGCCCGCATGCGGAAGTCGTAGGTGCCCAGCTTGAAGGCGCGCTCTTGCGCAGTGGACAGCTTGTTCCAGACGACGGGCACGTCCGATGCGCTCGGCAGGCCCCTCCAGGCTCGCCTGGTGAAGCTGATGTACTTCGTGTGCGGCAGCCGTGTCGATTCCGAGGGAAGGAAGTGGACTTGGTCGATGTCTGCAGCGTTCCGGAAGCGTCCATCCCGTGCCTCTCGAAACTTATCTTTGATGAAACGGAGGACGTTCTCTCGTTGAGCCGAGTTGGCCACGGGCGATCTGCCTGAGAGGTAGTCGAACTCGGCCTCGGCATTCGGCGTCGCCCACAGAGCGGAAGTCGCTCGAGATTCGGCAAGCTGTTCTGTTTCGGCGGCGGTGCGGCTGATTGCCCTGGCTCCCGGGTCGAGCTGGACGAATTCGTCCGCAAATGCAGCGGCGGGATCGGTGTCGGACCAGGGTGCGGCTTCGTGTTGCATTTCGGACCAATGGTGACCGACGGCGCTGCCGTGGTAGTTGTGCGGTGCGTGGTGGTTGGAGGACGTGCTGCTGGAGCTGCCTGGCTGTCCGCCGCCGAGCGCCTGCTCGAACTGTCGGTAGTAGTCGTTCAGCGCTTGCTGGTCTGCCGCACCGGGGTGAAGAGAGTCTTCATCGTCGCTGTCGTGGAGGAGGTGGCCGAACTGCCTCCATACTGCTTCTCCCTCTTCGCCGGTCGGGGAAGGAGGCGCTGCCCTGACGATCGTCGCGGCGAAGAAGACGAGCAGGCACATCACGGCGAGCGCCTTGTACAGGAGCCGAGATCCCATCACCATGGCTTGTATTGCTGCTGCCGGCGGAAAGAGGCTAACGGTACGGTCTGGTGAGGAGACGTTTGGAAAATGGAGGAGAGAGGAGGGCCGAGATGGCGGGCCACCGGAAAGAGAGGGTGAGACGGCGCCCTTTTGTCTTTTGCTCCACCGCTCGACCTTCCTCGGAGCCTTTGCCACTCTGCTTGCGTACAGCCTTCGTTTGATCATGATCGAGGGCAGATCTCGCCCCACACCCGGTCCCGCTAACGGGGTGTTGTCCCACCCGCCGAGCAGGGCATACACTCCTGGTGTCGCCGGTTCCCAGAAGGTAACGGGAGATGAAGCTCGACAGGTGTGTAGGTGGCTTCCCGGAAGCACTCGGTATGAAGAGACTGAGTGGGTGGCCACCGGGCCTACCAGCCTTTGCTAGCCCCGCTGCGGGCGATTCTCGAAACGGGGCTCATGCGCGAGTTGGGCGACGAAAGTAGCCCCGGACTTCATTGCACGACAATATGCATAGGCCGATGGAGCGTGGACACGACAGAAAGCCTGTATTCCCACGGCTCTCCTGCGTAGCTGGCTTGTTCGCCACCCGCGCTAGGCTTGGTCAAGGAGCTGCGTGGGGATGATGAGTTCGCCGATGTAGACCTTCTGGACTCGACGCAGGCCATGGCGCTCGACGGCGACGACTGTCCAGGGAGCAAGCTCGCCCAACCTTGCGGCATGCCTCCTGCGCACCAGCCTGAAGGTGTAGGAGCCGATCTCGAACCCCTGCTCGCTGCGGTCGGACAGGTCCGTCCAGGTAGCCGCAGGAACGGGCCACTCGGACCTGGTGGTGCGCGGTCGCGAGTAGGTCTGGAAGGGGAACGGATCCTCGCCCCACGGCTGGAAGTGGACGTTGTCCACCTGCGACAAGTCTTTGCCGATCAGCGCAAAGTCGCGGCGCATCTTCGCCTTGATGTAGCCAAGGACGGCGTCGGTCTGCTCCTCGCTCGCACGTGAGAAGGAGTGGTGCCGCGCAAGGGGCCTGAACAGGTCCTCCGCCGCCGGCGTGGTCCACAGAGGGGTCGCGGCGGATTCCGCCTCGATCAGGCGGTATTCTCGCTTGGCGGCCTGAGATCTGAATATGCCGTTGACCCTCGGTGAGGCCTCGTGGATGGTGTAGGGTGGCCTCTGACCAGGAGCCGGTGCGACTTGGTGCGATGGCTGTGCGGGGCCGGAGGGCGCGTTTACGGGCAGTCCGCCTTCGTGACCCGGTCGCTGCTGCCACTGAGGCGCTGGCGCGTATCCAGTGTGCCAAGCCTGGGGGTCTGATGCGGTGTGGAAAGAGGCTACTGCAGTGTTTTGGGCAGTGCTGGACGGTCCTCCGCGGTCACGCTGCGCTTGCTGTGCAGCGAGGAGGGCCTGTTGTCGATAGTGAGCGTACAAGATCAGGTTGGCCTCCTCCGGTGTGGTCTCGTAGGTCGGAAGTCGCTGACGTCGCAGCTGAACCATCATGGCCTGAAGCCGAACTGGGTCATAATTGACCAGGCTCGATTCCTCGACGCGGCCGTGCTGGAGCGAGGTGGACGCTGCAGCGGCATAGTCTGCGGCGTGCGACCGCTTATCCTGCAAAGGTGGTGCCTCGGGCCCTAGGTGGGCATCAGTTGCAGGCTCGTAGGGATGAGAAGGGGCAGCGTCTCCCGCAGCGGACGGCCGTCCGACATCAGCTCCACGACCGTGCTGCTCGAGACGGTTCGAAACGCCTTGGCCAAGCGAGGCGTGTTGGACCGCGTTGCCGTGACCCTCTGCCGCCGTGGATCCGGTGAAGCGAGCCAGGACTTCGGCGAGCTCGTCTCCGACCGGGTGGGCTGGCGAAGTGCTGAGGACGGAAGCGGCGGTGAAGAGCGCGAGGACCGATACGAGCGCCAAGTGGGAGCTGAAGCGATGCAGCATCTTCCTGGCGTCGAGACGGCTTCAGACAAAGCGAGAGGCTAGCAGGGGTCGCAGGAAGAGGCGGTGTCGCCGGTAGAGGATGGATGATCGCTCGGATGGCTTCTGCCTGCGGGTTATATCGAGGCTGTGGAAGGAACCGGCCAAAGTCGACCATGTCACCCCTTTCGATAATCGCTATCCGGCTCTCCTTTTGGCTCGGGAGGGACGGGAGACGGGAGGGACGGGAGGGAAGGGAGGGCGGGAGGGACGGGAGGGCCTCGACGCGGCACCTCGATATCTTCAGACTCGGCATGGCGCATCGAGTGGCTCTCCTGGTGGGGGCAGAGGACGAGGGCGGCGCGTTAACGGATACCCTTCCTCAGCACGGATGGATCGGACGGGATGCGGAGCTGCTAGCAGCCTGGTGGAAGAAGGCTCTGTTGCACCCGGCGGGTCGAGCAGCCGCGGATCGATGTCCAGCATCGCTGGTGGGCTGATTGGATTGCGGACCGGTGACCAAAGAGCCGCGTAGCAGACCTATGGCTCGTCGGCCGAGTCGCCGAGGTGCGCTCATTCCGCACCCGCTCGCCGTCCTGATTGCCACCTCGTAGAGTGACACACTGGACAACGTCCGCGGCCCTCACCTGTCGGGGGCTCGCCTGCGACGCCAGCGGGCGCTGACGAGCGAGGAGCCTTGCACGCCAAGCTTTTTGCTTGTCAGTGCCGCAGTTGCTTGCTTGTCGCTCCTCGCCTGGCCTGGCTGGCCGGCTTGACTTCACGAAGGGGCGTGGGCCGGGGGAGCTGTCAAGATGCGCGCTGCCTCTCGAGCCGAGGCTGCCTTCCCGACCCGCCTGCCCGGCTGAAGCAGGCGAGGATCGACAGGGGGCCTTAGGGGTGTGCACGGAGGCCCACCTCGCCTGCACATCAGGGGGGTCCAACACACCGACTCCCATCCGCGGTGACCATGGAGCGTCTTGGACGTCCCTGTCGTCTCGACACCATGAGCAGCATCAAAGCATCCACGGACTTCCGGACAACAGCCTCGTCGTCCTTTCGGGGCAGAGGCATCGGCAACGCGCCGCATCAGCGCCCATATCCTCGGCCCGAATCGACAGAGGGGCGAGAGAATCCTCCTTGCGGCGATCAAGCGAGCGCGCATGCCTCCCTGCCTCTTCGTTCGGTACGGCCCCGCCCTTGTTCGTCTTTAGATGCCGAGCCGTTCCCGAAGCCGCCGGAAACGCATCCCCGCTCTACCGCACCAGCGCTACATACTTTGCTTTGACGACAGCATCGGAAGACTGCCCGGCCCGGCTTCCGAGATACAGCACACGTCGATCCGTACCTTCGGGGTGCCACATACCCCCTTGCCTCCTCTCACTCACGGCACCGTACCGCCATTATGCCACACGTCCTGACCCCCTCTTCTCATCGACCACCAGCCAAGGCCGACTGCGGACCTCACACGACCCCGTCACGATCGGCGCATCGAGAAGACAGCGCCTCAACATCTTGGCATTGCCCCCCTGGACGCCGCCGAGGGTCGTTCCTGAGGTTATGGTGCTGCTCAAGGAGGCGATGTCAGGGGATGCTCGTCCATGCAGGCGGTTGCATGGGAGCCGAAGCCGGGTTCCGACTTCGGGCTCGACCGACCCTGACCACTTGCCGCGTTCTCGGGCAGCAGGACAAGACGAAGCTGAATCGCTAATGGACTCGAGGGATCTGGTCGGTGCCGGCTCGTTGCGCCTCGATGTCGATGCCGCTGTGCCCCCAGCCCCGAGAAAGTCGCTGCGCTCGCTTGACACCCTCTTTGCACATTGCGACAGCCCGCTAGCTTGCCGTGAAGCGGTGAACGACGGCTATAAAGAGGCGGACGTCTGGCGCTCTTCATCGTCTCTGGTCCATCATCCACTCACTCCTCTCCCCTCCCACAGCCTTCTCTTCCGCTCCTCTCTATCCCTTGCAACGGACACTGCTCCTCTACACTTCCTCACACCGTGAGCGCCTACCAGCAAGCTGTCGCTCTGCGCAGCTCTCTCGTCGCTTCGAGGCTGACATCCCTCTCTCGCCCCTATTCTGCCACCCGTCTCGACGCCAGACCCCAGTCAAGATGCGCACCACCTTCCTCTCTCTTTCCGCGCTCCTCGTCGCCGTGGGTCTGACGGCCGCGGCGCCTCTGTGCTCCGACTCGGTGTGGAGCTACGATGGCGGGTACAATACGATTTCGACGTCGTCCAACGCGCTCCTCGACGCATCGGGCATCAAGATCGGCCTCGACGTGCTCAAGCGCTCGCCCTCGCCGTGCGTGCAGCAGTGGCAGTACAACGGCGGCAACAACGTCGTGTCCAACAAGAGCAACAAGCTGCTCGACCTCTCCGGCCTCGGACTTGGCGTCAAGCTCCTCAAGAAGTAGCGCTCCGCCACGCTCCGCACCGCCTCCTGCGCCAGTCCAGGCGTGGCCCCGGTCCCGGCTCCCTCGATGGCGCAGAGATAGGGCGCTTGCCTCCTCCTCTAGCTCCATCGATTGGATCCAAGGGACGGCAGAGTGTCAATCGACTCTCCGGGCCGCCCCGGCACCTTGCTTCCCGTCCGCGACGCGCGACCAGACTCGCTCGCTGCGCGCGGGCTCCCATCAGCTTCCCGACGACGCTCGTCTACTGTATCCTCTCCACGCTCGTTTCCTCGCATCTGTCCCGCCTCGATCTCACCTCCTAGCCATCGAAATACGATCCTTGTTCCACACCGCCTTTCTGCTTCTCATCGCTTGTCATATCTCTGGGCGCGGCTTCCGTCAGCCCGATGAGAGACAAAGGCACCTTGTTCGTCGCGCCTGCATAGAAAGCATCGGGGATGACCGGTCTGTTTCGGCATCGAGATGCTGCTTCAAGGGTACCGCTTCGCAGCAGCATGCACCGCGGCAGGTCACCGTTCCAGGCCGCCCAGCGCACACATCGACATGAGGAGCGAAGAGGCAAGCAAGCAAGCAGGCCGTTGTTTCCTTGGTATTCGTATGTGCAGCGAGACGGTGCGATGTAGTACAAGGTTCGTGAGAAGAATGCGACGTGTGGTGTCCCTGCAAGACGGGAAAGAAGGGAGGAGGGAAGAGGTATCGATTCCTCGTGGCATCGACGTGGTATCATTGGGGAAAGTCGAGGATGAGAGCGAAGCGCATCGCGGGGCGGGGCGGGCCAGTGAGAACCGCACCCCAACATCTTGTTGCCCCTGCTGATTTTTGGGGAGGGCGAAGGACATTGTTGTCGTGTGTATTGTGATGTTGATCGGATCGTGACGACAGGGGACGGCGACAAGTGATGGCGGCGGCGGTGGTGGTGGTGGTGGTGGGTGACTGCGTGTATCACCCAACATTTCCTTCGAGGCGGCATGTACGTTGTGCAGGCGGCCCTGCAGGGTCGCGAAGCCCAAACTGCACAGCTGCGGCTGCAGCGGGCGCCCGCGTTGCGTTGCGTCCGTGCGCACTTGAGCCAATCGGGGGATCGAAGGTGGCGAGCAGAGTTGACCGACGCGTGCGCCTACCTCCGCGGGCCACGCCGCATCACCGACTGACCGACGAACAGGATCCACCGACCGCCGGAGGTTGCAGGCATCTAGACGGAGCCCTCCTTTTCGCGCATCTCGACCGACGAGTGCGGTGCGGACGAGGAGCCGCGGAGCATGCCGAGCGAGGTGGCGATGACGCCGAAACCCGCGACGACGGCGAGGACCCACATGGCGACGAAGGCGTAGAAGATCGAGGTTCCCTTCTCGGACTTGACGCCCGTGTAGGCGATAAAGGCGATGCCGAAGACGAAGAAGAGGAAGTGGTTGATCCAGTAGCAGATGACGGCGGAGCGGGCGCCCGAGTTCTTGAGGGCGGCAAAGAGGACCCAGGCGGCGGTGAAGATGCAGAGGACGTTGTAGGCGAGCGTGACGGAGCCGAGGGCGGTGAGGACGGTGAGCATGTCCTTGAACATCTTGAGGACGCCGTTGAGGCGGCCGAGGAGGGGCAGCAGCGCCGAGAGGTTGCCCGAGGCGAGCTGGGCGGGCGTCACACCGAGCTTCTCGTAGCCGCCGAACACCTCGAACGTCTCAGGGATCTCGGGCAGCTTGCCCTGCGACAGGGCGGCGATGGCCGACTGCGGGTTAAAGTTGTTGATAAACTTGGTCGCCTCGGTGAACTTGGAGATGATGTAGGCGAGCAGGCCGAGCGACGTGATGAGGAAGAGGAGCTGCACTCCGGCCAGGGCGGCGGCGATCTTGGGAGCCATGTCGGGCGAGATTGGGTTGGTGGGTGGAGAGATGACGAAGGGGAGGGAGTGGGATGTGGCAAGGGAGGGTAGTTGACGCGGAGGACGAGGGTGAGGTTAGAGAGGGGAAGGGAGCACCGTCGCTCCGTCGAGGGCCGCTTCTTATATCCTCACAGCATCACCGGGGGACGAGACTGGGACTGTTCGGCGGCGTCCTTGGCAACGGCAGGGCAAAGCATGAGCTGAGCTGAGCTGGGCGGGACTGGGCTGGGCTGGGCTGAGGCGTGCTGAGCGGGCTACGGAGCGTCCCACTGCCTGTTGGTCCGAGGAACTCACAAACAGGAACAGAGCCAGCGCGAACGACCAAGCGACCAAGGCATGAGTGGGTCCCACGCTCCGACGGCGTAACAGTTGCCGCTGTTCCTTGGACTGACTCGGTATCGATCCATACGAGCCAGTACGGGCGAGCGGGCGAACGGGCGGGGTGGTGGGGCGTGGATCAGCGAGAGTGTTGGTGACGGCAGGCGCGCGGGGTGGAAGCTGCGCCCCAAGCCGTCGATGCAGGCTGGAGGGCATGGGGCGGGGTGCAGGATCCGACGCAACTTCCAAGACCTGGCCGGCGTCGTGCGGCGGAGCAAAGAAGGGGGCGGACAGGCCCGGGTAGTACGGCAGCAGCAGTTGTACGACAGACGTACGGGTTCGGTGGCACGGCGCCGTCGACGGCGTTCGGGCCGAGCATAGGGAGAGAGGCTGAGGCACAGACAGAGAGCAATTCAACGGCCCCTGCCCTCTGTCAGACGAGCAGGCGAGGAGTCGTCGTCGTCGTCGGCGGCGGCGAGAGCACTGGCTCTGGCTCACGCTCACGCTCTGCCAACCCAGTCGCGCCGTTACGGTTTTTGGCTTCGCAAGCCCAGCCTGTCCTGCTGTCCTCGAATGCTTGGCTTGCCGTCCCGTCGAGGGCCCGGAGCAAAGGTTCGGCGAGCGCCTGGTGGCCTGCATGAATATATCCGCCCTGCGCGCGTGCGTGGGCCTCTTTTTTGAGATTCTCTCGTCGTCGTCGTCAGGTACACACGGGGCGGGGGCGGTCGGTGTTGCTGCAGATGCACCTCTGCCTGCCTGCCTGCACATCTGCCTGCCTGCTGGCGGGCGCCTTTTTGTGTGCAATTTGTCGATCTTCGGCGAGCAGCGTCCCGAAAGCCCCAGCAGCAGCGCGCCTGGCGTTGCCGGCCTGTTCCCTTCTCTCCGTCTGTCTATCTGTCTGTCGTCGTCGTGGCTTCAACGAGGAACAACGAGGGGAGTTCTGTGATCCTACCGTTGCCTAGCCTGATGCCGTCGCGCACCCTACAGTACTGCCGGGGCTGGAAGCCGGCGTCTCCGACGAGCGGCTGTCGAGCCAAACCGTCGTTGCCTCTGTCCATTCCTTCTTCGTTGCAGATGCCGCCGACGACGACGACGCGGGCAGAAGGCTACAGTAGTTAGGCAAGGTGGTACGATCCTTTGGCTCGCCCCGGCCAGTCCACGACCAGCGCCACCGCCACCGCCACCGCCCCCCGCTGCGTGCCAAAAGAGGTGAGGACGAGCAGATGGTCCATGGATCCCCTCGCCTGCCTTGCTGTCAACATGTTCCGAGTCGATGCGATGAGCGTACGCCTGCCAAGTCGTTCCCCGCTCTGCCACGCCGATAGACGAGGTCGAGGTCGAGGTCGAGTGCGGGATAAACGAGCGTCGGCCGCGACCTATCTCGTCGAGGACCAGGCCTGCCTCCGACCGAGCCTCTGCTTGTCCTCTCGATTTTTTTTCTTCTTCTTTTTTTTTTCCTCCTTCCCCGTTGGGTTGGACCCTGAGCGGCCGTTGTTGTGGCTGCAGCCTGCAGGCAGGCAGGTGCTTGCTCGGATTCTTGGCAACGCGCGTTTGGCTCGCCTCGCCTGCCCTAGCCTGCACTGCCTTCGGTCGCTTCCACCCCCTTGGCCCAGTAGTCTCGGTCGGGCGCGTACCTGAACGCACAGCTGCACAGCCAAGCGCGGCCGCCTGTCGGCCCTGCCTACCTCGCCTTCTCTCGCCTATCCGCAAGGGCGCCTAGCCTTGATGCGAGCGAAACGCCCAATCACGCCGCGTCTCTCGGCATCGGACCCTTGCCTGGCTTGGCCCGGCCTCCTCGTCGCAGCAAGCCTCGCTCCCTCCCTCCCTTTCCTACGTACGCTGCTCTGCCCTGCCCTGCGATGCACCGCCATGCCATGCCATGCCATGCCATGCCATGCCATGCCATGCGATGCAAACGCAGAAGCAGCCATGCAAAACGCAGGCAGGCCAGCTAAAAGTTTATCCTTCGTCTCGCAATTCGAACGTGAAAACCCGTCATTCTGGTTGGTCGCCCTCTCTTCCTCCCTAACGTACTTTTGATGGGTTTAACGGTGAGAGTTTGAGTGGGTACGGACCAAGCCCCACCGCTCCTCCATGGACGACGACGACGACGACGACGACATGGTGGTACGGTGTTCGTTCGCTCCCCGATTCGCTGTGATTACTGTACAGTAGCTGCGCCGCGGAGAGCGAGAGGATGAGACAGACGACCCCGCATGCCGTACCGACAGTCAAACTGCCAGGTTCCAACCACGACGACCGCGAGAATCCCCCCCCGTCCCCGCATCTCTCTTTTCCTCGCCGCACCCTACCGCACCACGACATGCTGGCAGAGCGACAGGATTCGTCCATCTCGACACACCCCGCCGCACCTTCTGCTTGCCACTCTGCACACTCCCCAACATTTCGCACACTCACCCCATCCTCGTCTCGTCACAAGCTTCCGTAACGACCAATCATCATGTCTTTCCTCCCCGTGTCTTGCTCAACGACCCTGCCCCTCTTCCTGTCCCGTCCCCGTCCCCGTCGCAGCAGCCGCCGTGCTCGGAGCAGGCGGCAAAAAGGCGCTGAGATCCGGCAGACCGAGCGTGGCAAACACCAAGTCGTCCGGGTTCTCGAGGTCCAGCTGCCAGAAGTCGTCCATCGTCGGCATCCCTGCCGTAGTCATCCCTCCCGCTCCTCCTCCTTCTCCCTCGCCGACGCCACCGCCATTCACCACGTCGGGCAGGTGCGGCGGCGGCGGCGGTGCGTGCGGTGCGAATGGTGTGCCCTCGTACGCTGGCGGGTACTGGAGCGGCTGCGACACCTGCCCGAACCCCAGCGAGCGCCAGAAGGGTTCCAGGTTGACCTGTGGCAGCGAGGTCGCAAGATCGCCTTCCATCATGCCCTCGCCCGCATCGCCGCTGCCCGCATGTCCAGCAGCAGCGAGCGGCGGCGCCGGCGGCATTGGTGGCGGTGGTGGTGGTGCTGCTGCTGCTGCTGCTGATGGTGGTCCATCGTGTGGTAACGGAGCATGGCCATCGACACCGCCGCCCATCGGATGCACAGCAGCCGCCCCGCATGACGACGACGCAGAGTGATCCCTCGTCGCCGCAGTCGCTGCCGCCGTCGCAGTTGAGCGTCCGACATCGCCGGAAAAGTCGTTCGGGTGCGAGTAAGCCCCGGGCGCAGGGCTGCCCTCGCGGCTCCCCACCATGCCAATGCACCGCTCCGCCAGGCGGGTGAGGGCACCCACGATGCCCGTAAAGCCGGCGGGCATGCCGTCGTTGGTGTAGTCGGCCTCGACGGTGCGGCCGATGCTCTGGATCAGGCCCAGGTCCGACACCACGGTATAGTCGTGCGGGTGCTTGACCACGCAGATGGCCAGCACGTAAACGGCCGCCAGCGGCACCGTGCCGCTCACCTGCCGCGCGCTCCGCGACCGGTAGAGGGAGCGGTACTGGCTCAGCAGCCGGATAATCGAGCGCGCAGACGACTTGCAGATGGCCTCGGCAGCCACCAGCCGCCCATGGGAGGGAGGCGGCAGGTGCAGCGTGACGTGGTGGCGGTACAGGGCCGTATCGAGCATGACCGAGGCCCGATGCATGCTAATCAGCCTGCGGCGCGGCGGCGAGAAAGGGGGGTTCGCGGGGAGGGTGGGCCATGTCAGCGATGTGCAGCAAGGAGGAGGCGGCGGCAGCAGCAGCGCAGGCGGTCGATTGACCGGTGGCGAACTCGTGCAGCAACAGAGGGGGCTCCGCGGCGACTCACGTAAAATGATACAAGGTCAGGAGGAAGAGCACCTGGAGGTCGGCCCTGCGCGTCGAGGCGCCCAGCACGCCCTCGTCGCCGCCACCGGTGGGCAGCCCCATCGCGTGGACGAGGTCCTGGTGCCAGTCGACGAGCTGCTGGTCGAGCCGGGCCAGGTTGGCAAACAGGTCCGCCTCGCCAAAGTGGGGGCCGAGGTGCGACGTGTAGAGTGCGTCGTGGATCTCGCCCTGCAGGCGGCAGAGGGCCACAAGAGAAGCAAAGTAGTTGGCGTCCTGGTCGCGCACGGCGGATCTTCGAGCAGCCTTGCTGCCGTCACGGCCCCTAGCGTCGCTGCTGGTGTGGCTGTTGCTATTGTTGTAATTGCTGCTGCTGCCGCCGCCGCCGCCGTCGGCGCCGCCCCTGCCGCCCCCTTCGGGTGGCGGGCCTCTGAACTGCGGCAGCGGCAGGCCGACGTCGCCGTCGTGGATCATCGTCGGCCGACCCGAGTCGAGCGTCGAGACCTTGTCGAGCGCATAGCAGCACCACCACAGCCTCGCCTTGAAGGCGTCGAGCACGGCGGCCGTGGCGTGGTCCGGTTGGAGCGGCTGCGACGAGGGGCGGCGACGCTGTCCGGACGACGACGACGACGACGACGACGACGACGAGGCTGAGGCTGCCGGAGCGACCTGGTGAGGGGCGTGCGGCGGTGGTGGTGCGGCGGCGGGCGGGTGAAGGTGATGATGGTGAAAGGCGCGATGAAGGCCGATCGAGTAGGCGATGCGGATGGCCTGACCGAGGGCCTGCCAGGCGGCGCCGTCCTTGTTCTTGGCGCGGAGGGTGAGGTGGAGGAGGAGCATGGCCTGCACCGATGAGAGGTAAGGCACGCCGACAATGTGGCCGTAGAGCGAGTAGGCGGCCGCGAGGTAGCGTTCGGCGTCGTTTGGCTGGGGCAGCTCGAGGAGGGCGAGAGCGGTGACGAGGTAGATGCTGGCGAGCAGGGGTATCTGGTAGGGCGAGATGGGGTCGATCCGCGGTGCGGCGCGGTCGAGGTGGAGGTGGCGGATGGCGCGGTGGGCCTCTTGGCGGAACGAGACGGGCTCGAGGATGGGGAAGAGAGCGTTTGGCCCGTCGAGGAAGTCGTCGAGGCAGTCGTCAAAGGTGCGAAGGGGCGAGAGCGCGGGGAGCGGGGCGATGAGGGGCGAGGGGGGGTGGTGCTCTTCGGAGTGGATGCGACCGTGCTCAAAGTGCTGGAAGAGGGCGTTTGGTTGGCGTGCGGTGGATCCGTTGAGCCGGACGAGGAGGAGGTCGATCCAGCGGGAAAAGACCTGGAGGTTGGATGGGCCGAGGTACTTGAAGCGGTCCTGTGCGAGCGAGTCGGAGATGAGCTTGGTGGAGGCGCCGCCGAGGGCGTTTCCGACGAGGTCGTTTGGGTCCGGAGCGGCCGAGTGGGGCGAGGTGTGATGGGTGCTGGCGGGTGAGGCTGCGCTGGCCGAGAGCTGGGTGTTGGTGGAAAAGTGCCTCTGCAGTGGGCGAGTGGGGTCGTGGTCGGGGTGGGAAGGGTGTGGACGCGAAGGCAGAGAGGGTGGTGGCAGAGGTGGTGGTGGCAGGAGTGGTGGTGGATACTGTGCAGCAGCAGCAGCGGCGGCGTGTGACGAGGTGCGGCGGTGGTTGTCGAAGGGAGGGCGCGGAAGATGGTGGCGGTTGGCGTTGGGCTGCTGCTGCTGCTGCTGCTGCTGCTGCTGGCGCTGAGACGACGACGACGACGATGACGGCTGAGAGGCTGGACTGGCGTGGGCGTGGTGCGGGGAGCGTGAGCGTGCGCGTGTGCGGCTGACGGAGGCGAGGTGGGGCCTGCGCGGGTCTGTGGTGATGCATTGGATCTGTGCGCGTACGCAGTTGCGGCAGGCGGGGAGGGACTCGTCGCAGCGCACCTTGCGGGCGCGGCAGGCCTGGCAGGCGTGCGAGAGGCGCTTGCGCTTGCGGTTGGGTGGTGCGTCGGCGTCGGCAGCGGTGGTGGATGCGGAAGACGAGGAGCCGGATGCGGGGGTGGGGTGCGCGTTGTGCGGGCGGTGATTGGCGAGGCTGTGGTGGTCCATTGCGACGTCTGGAGGCCGAGGCAGAGAGAGGAGGGTGGGAGACGAGGGCCAGCCCAAATTGATGGGTGCGGGTGGCAAGGTGCAGCGATTGCAGCCAGCACCGAGCTAGGCCATGTGCGGCCGAGGGAGGTTGCAGCGTCTGCGTTGGTGGTGTTGGGTATGGGCAGGCGGCATTACGACCGGGGCGTCGCCTTGGGGCGCCGACCGGGGGATGATGAGGATTGACGAGGAGCGGTGCGCAGGGGGTGGTGGTGGTGGTGGTGGTGGTCCAACAGAGTCAGAGTGGAGGCAGCCCTGTGCCTTCCCCGACGACAGCCGACCTCTTTGGGACTTTGTCGGCCCGCGTTTGTCTCTCTGCCTCTATCTGTCTCGATCTGTCCCTCACTCTGGTGGCCCCCGCCCGCTTGGCCGCCCCGCTGTTGCTGCTGCCCCTCTCCCCCATTGCATCCGAAGCCGCCCAGAAACCGGGCACCCAAAATTGAGCGCAAAAATCCAGGCCCCCTCTCGCCCTCTCGCCCTCTCGCCCTCTTCCCCGCACCGGCTCCCCACACGACATCATCAGGCGGTCCGCCATGGCCATTTCATTTCGCGACCGCCACCACCTCGCCGCACCCCCCGCTCGCCTTTGTCGACGACAGACAGCACGCGCCGCCATGGCATGGCACACCACACGCACCACCACCACTCACCACTCACCCCTCGTCCTCGACCCCTCTGTGCCGCGACACCAGCCATCTGAGCACACCGACAGCCACTTGCACAGTCATCTCGATTCTCTTTCATTGACAACACGTCGTCAGATTGCGTCTTCAAAGGCCGAGAGAGAGAGAGAGCGACCTCATTGGGGCTTGGTGGTAATGCTAGAGACGAGGCGAGGCGAGGCGAGGCGGATCGCGGAATGCTAAGACAGTCGAGTCGGGTCGGGAAATCGTAACATCGGGGACAGGGACAAGATGGATACAGAGCGGGCCAGGCACCCAGCGGCAGCGACCGACAGAGGGAGACGCGGCCAACACGCTGCTACTACTGCTGCTGCTGCTGCTGCTGCTGCTGCTGCTGCTGCTGCTCCTCGTCGGCCTTGATGTAGGGGATGCCCGTCAGCTTGAATGCGCGCTCATCCAGCTGCGGCTCCTCGACGGGGCGGTCGCGGTTGTGCGGGTCATCTTGCCCATCGCGCTTGGCCACGTTGGAGCCCGTGTGGCGCGCGTTGGGCCAGTGCGTCGTCCCCACCCGGCGCTCGAATGCGTCGCGCTTGCGCATCAGGTCGGCCTGGCTGGCATCCTTGACGGGCATGTAGCACGTGTAGACGCAGAAGCGCGGCTGGTCGGTCTCGCTGCTCAGGTTGTAGTGCGCCGTGCGGCTGTCCCACAGCAGCAGGTCGCCCGGCTCGGCGCACACCTTGATCCACTCGCACCCGTGCTCCTCGAGCCACGCCATGCCCTTTTCCGTGAAGCCGTACCACTCGTTGGTCCACGCCGGAATCTTTTCCTCCCACGCCATCTCGTCGTGGAACTGCGTGGAAAGGTTGTGCGAACCCTTGCACACGATCAGGCCGCCGTCCTTGGGACCGTTGGGCAGCAGGTTGACCAGGCCCTGGAGGCAGCGGAACCCTTGCTTAGTCGGGTCCTGGTCCTGGTGGGGCCACGGCTTGTTGGGCGGCAGGTCCTTGCGGTTCGGGAATCCAAAGTTGACGGCGTCAAAGCTGACAATGAGGTCCTTGTCGTCGAGGAACGTCTCAAACGCACCGACGACGCCCGGCTCGGAGCGAATCTTCCACACCCAGTCCTCGTGGGCGACGCCGTAGTGCATGCACATGCCCTTTTCCGAGATGAGCGGCAGCTTGTCCTTGTGGATCGTCGAAGCGTCGTTGCGGTCGTAGCCCAGGTTGAAGCCCTCGAGCCAGCCGTGCATGCGCGACGCGTACTCGAGCGCCCGCTCCTTGGGGATGGCGCCCTTGACGACGGCGTATCCATCGCGCAGCAGGTCCTGGTGCCACTGCTCGAGCTCGACGGGAGTCGAGGTAGAGGTCGAGGCCGAAGCCGAGGCCGAGGCGTTGAGCGCCGACTCGGCCTTGAGGTGGGGAGGCGTGGCGGGGTTCTGGACGGACAGCATCGTGGAGCGGGTGAGGGGGCAAAAGGTTGGCTGTTTGCTCGGGCTGTCGTGTGTCGGAAGGAAGTAAGTGTCGCGCTCGTGAGATGGAAGAAGGAGGCTGTTGAGCTTTGCGTGATTGCGGAGGGAAGATAAGCGAATTGGAGTGGCACCCGGAGTCGAGCGTTGATATACCTTCCAGTGGCCACCGATGGCACTCAGTCAGACGGAGAGGAGGAGAGAGGGGCGCCTCGCCTGGCTGGCCCTGGCTCGCCACCTCGTCCCTTCCCCGCACTCGTGGTTGGTCGGGGCCTGTGAGCGCCGAGGTCTCTGCTCCGCCTGTCCGCCCGTTCGCTGCGGGAAACCGCAACGGCCAAGGCCAACAGACCGACAGGCGGCCAGCCGGGGCAGTGAGGCGAGGGCTCGAAGGACAAAAGACCGACCGATGGTGCCGTACCGTGGCCCACGGCAGACGCTCGCCGCCAAACGAACCGAACCGAGCCGAGCCGACGGGACGCCTTGCTAAACGACGGGGGGCGCGCGCCACGCGGGCCTCTTCTTTCCCCTCACACGACGGCCACCACCATTGCAAGGCCTGGCGACTCCTTGACCCAGATCCTGGCATCGACAGGTCGCCTCGATTCCACGAGCGCACCATATGATGCCGGTGCCGATGCCAGGTTCGCCCACGGCGAGCTCGCATGGTGCTGCCCGCATACAGACCCCCGTCTAACGGATCACTCGCCGCAGCAGCCAGAGTACCTCCTCCTGTCCGTCTCCTCGACTGACCGACCGAACCGAGCCGAACCGAGCCCCGTCTCGCGCCGCCACCTCGTCAGTGCTCTCGTAGCGGTAGCGGTACCTCGTGGCATGAACCCCTGCTTGCTGGTCTCCGCTCCCGCTCCCGACCCCCAGATTCCCATCTTGGAGCCCCACGGGCCAACGACTCACCAGCCCAACTCAGGCACAGGCTGGCTCGCTTGGCCGGCTCATCTGCCGGACGCAGAGGCAGCGTCGCCGCGCCTCTTTGACGATGTCAGCCCGTGCCGTGACCGGCCAACTTTGCCCTCGTTCATGGCCCCGACCCTCCGACGACCCGGCCCGACCTGATTGGACCCTGCCTGTGCCGACTGCCACAGCATGGCTCTGCCTCTGCCAGGCTTGCTTTGCTTGCCTGCCTCTGCAGCCGACGCACGCCGCCGCCCTCTCGCGCCGCCCCTTTTTGCTCGTTGGGTCGTTTCTTCGCCCTTGGCCTCGGTCCCCTCTCGTCTGGCAGTAGTGTCAGCACAGCGACTCGGCGTCGTCGCCGACGGTCAGAGCTCTCTTCTCCGCGGCCGCAGTGGGGTACCCCGCCTCGCCCCTCTGACGGTGCCGACCCTTGCTCACACCCCCGCGCCCCCCGCTCAGCCGCCCCCTCGATAGAAAGATTCTCGTAGCCCCCTCCTCGACGAGGGAGCTGTGACTTGACCTTCCTTCGCTGCCATTGTCTATCCTCCCGACCACATCTTCTCGCCACCATCATCATCGCCGCAGCCCCCTCGAAACGGAACAAGGAACCAACCCCCCTCTAGCATCACCGTCCAAGCCCGCACCAATGGCTACCTCGCAGCAAAAGTCCTTCCACATCGTCATTGTCGGCGCAGGCATCGGCGGCCTCGCAGCGGTGAGTCGGACCTGTCTCGACTTGCGTGAGCAGCGTCTGGGTTCGCGATCGACCGCGCGCTGACCTCGCGCGTTGGCCTCCTCTTGGCCCTCGTGGTGCTTCCCTCTCTGCAGGCCGTTGCGCTCAAGGCTCCCGGCAGGCGCATCACGCTCCTCGAGGCCTCGCGCCTCAACCGCGAGGTGGGCGCCAACATTTCGCTGCAGCCAAACGCCGTCAAGATTGCCAAGCGCTTCCTGGGCCTGGACAGCTACCTCTTCGGGCCGGACTCGATCGGCCGCGGCGTGCCGGACAAGGCCTTCCTCCTCTACGGCACCGACGACAAGCTGCACATGAAGATCCCGCTGGCCACGGACCAGTACGGCGAGGATCGCGTGTGCTTCCACCGCGTCGACCTGCACTCGGCGCTCAAGCAGGCCGCCGTCGACGGCGGCGCAGAGATCCGCACCGCCAGCCGCGTCCGGAGCGTCGACTGCCAGACGGGCGAGGTGACGCTCGAGAGCGGCGAGGCGGTGCAGGCGGACCTGGTC
>NW_006920890.1:574406-589610 GCF_000417875.1 Pseudozyma flocculosa PF-1
ACGGCATCCGGTCCGTGGTGCGCAGCGCCGTCCTCGGGCGCGACGAGGATGCGCAGTCGACGGGCCTCTCGGCCTACCGCACCCTGATCCCCACGGCCGAGCTGCAGCACATTACGGGCCTGCCCGAGGGCGTGAGGCTGGGCGACGACCAGACGCTCATGGTCGTGGGGCGAGACTGCCGCATGGTCATGGGCCCGTCGCGAAGCAGCACCGTGCTGGGCGTCGTGGGCCTGGTGCCCGACAGCCATGCGCCGCAGCAGGACGATGGCTCTTGGAACACGTCGGCGTCGATCGAGGGCTTTACCAAGTCGTTTGCCGACTTCCCGGCGTGGGTGCGCGCCATTATTGCCAAGTCGGTCGACCTGAGCATCTGGCAGCTGCGCGACACGGAGCCGCTGGAGCGGTGGCACCGCCAGCGCGCCACGCTGATTGGCGATGCGGCGCACGCCATGCTGCCGACCCAGGGCCAGGGCGCCAGCCAGTCGTTTGAGGACGCCGAGGCGCTCCAGCACCTGCTGCGCGGCGTCGACGCATCGACGACCGCCGAGGAGCTCGACGACCGGCTGGCGCAGCTCTTTGCGGCGAGGCACGAGCGCGCCTCGCTCATCCAGGCCTACAGCCGCCAGCAGGCGCGGCCGGGCGCCCAGGCGGGCAAGGTGACGCTCAACCCGCGCGAATTCATGGACTACAATTGCCAGTACGACGGCGTCGAGTCCTGGCTGCGCAAAAAGGCCGAAGAGAGGAGGTTGCACGAGGACAAGACGCTGCTCGACACCGAGGGCGAGCAGGCCGCCTCGGACAAGGCGGCGGCAGCCGTGCTGGCCTAGTGTCGCTCCGAGTTGCTCCCTAGCTCGTCTACCTGTCAGGTCCTAGGTACCCGTTCCGCTTCTGCCGTCGAATCGTTGTTCTCCTTCTTGAGAATGCAAAGATACCGCTCCATACCGCCCCAGATGGCTCCGGCTTGGGCCAAGACAGACGACACAGGGCGATGCATTGACAGCGCCAAGAGAGGGTCTCCTGACCGGGCCGCACCCGACCAGACCAGGGCGAGGCAGGGCAGGCCATATCCACAGCAATTCCCCCCGCAATTTCGACCCGACTTCCCCGCGGGACTGCTCGGCGGTCAGCTTGCTCAAGCACGCCTCCGAGACGGTACGGGACGGAAGACGACGCCACAGCAGCCATTGCAATATTCCGGCTCCGGGTAGCGGGGGCGAGGTTTAAACGGCACCGAGATGCGTCAAAGGGATGCTCAGCACAAGTTGATTGCGGCCTGCCACCCGCTACCGCCAAGGCTGTCGCTCCATCTCGTGCGGCTGCCATGTTTCGACCTCGACCTCGCCCTCGCACGCGTCTATGGACCGCCATGACGGCTCGGCACGGTGCGGATCGGTACGGCAATCAAGGCACGGCACGGGGCGGAGCCTGGACAGTCCTTGGGTTTCCCTGGGAGAGAGTCGTGATGAGACGCCGACCCGTGAGGCGATTTGCTTGGCATGCCACCCCGTCGAATGGAATCCGGGCCGTGGTGTTGTTGTTGGGACGCGGGTCTTGGTGGCTGCAGGCTGGACGGCCCACATGAGCCGGTAGGGGAGTGGGGAAGTCGGCTCCCCACCTCTGCGCGTCCTGGCTTTGCTGGCTTGGCCGACGGGCTTGGCTGGCGGACTTGGCTGGACGGACGGATCGGGCTCGATCGTCAGACGACGCATCTGGATGTCGATCTGCCTGCCTCTCGCTCGACTCAAGGCAGAGCAACACGCGGAGAGATTCTTGTTCACGACGTCTACCAAACGGCCAACCGGAGGGAAAAGGGCGAAGGGGCAAGGGGCGGGAAAAGCTGACCGCCGACCCGCTGCGTCGGTCCGGGTGGCGGCAGAGGTCGGTTCGGTCCGGCTCGGTTCGGCTAGTCATTCCATCGCCCGCCCGCGTGCCTCGGCGCACATGGCAAGGCCCAAGTCGAAGAAGCAGGCAGGCAGGCAGGCAGGCCAGCAGGCGGGCAAGCTCAGACACCTGCTGCCCGCTTCCCCTATCCAACCCCGACCCGAAGCAGAGATCAAAGGCTAACGCACCGTCCGGTCTTGGGCGGCAGCACGACACTTCTGCGGCCAAATCTCACCACCGACAGAAAGACGCCCCCCGCGCCCGTTTGCCCGACCAAACCGGCGTCGACGGCTGTGGCCTTGGCTCGTGATGCCGGGTTGTGCAGCCTGATCCACCGTTAATCCAGCCGTAGCCGATGGTACCCTGTAGCCTTTGGCCCCTCTGCCCACTGCCGGCCAATTCTATTGACACGACCTTGATTGGTCCGCCTGCCTGCCTGCCTGCCTCGTCTGATTGCGCCGCGTTGCCGCCTCCGCCTCCGCCTCCGCCGTCGCTGCTGTGGGCCCCCCAGTTTTGCCAAATCATCCTGTCTTTCCCCGCGCCTTTCCCCACTTTTGCCACGGTACCGCATCCTCTTTCTTCGACCTACGACCCACAGGATCAGCGCATGGCGTGGCGCAGGCGGCGGTTCGCGAGCGTGGCACTTTGTCGCTCGCCCCTAGTCCTATCCTCGCCTTCCTCCCTTCCTCCTCCTCCTCCTCCTCCTCCTCCCCATCGCCCCTGTTCCCGCCCAGGCAACAACCTATCCGGTGCCCCACACTGGGGTATCGCTCCCGGTACCATCCCTCCATGCTCCCCGTCCCGGTCGGCACACCTGCAGCCAAGTACAGAAGGTAGGCAGCCCACCCCTCCTGCATCGCACCCAACTTCGCTTTCTCGCTCGCTCGCATGGCACTCGTCTGCCCCTTCCCCGGCCTCTTGCCAGATCCATCTGCTTGCCCCTCGCCATTGTACACACCGTGCCGTATCGTGCTGTTTGTACAGTATCCTGCCGCTCGTCTGTGGAGCCGACCCTTCGTCAATCCTGGTCCCCCCTTGGGCCCGGCCCTCGCTCACTTCCCCGCAGCGACGGCCGTCCAATCCGCGCCCTCGGCTCGTCCACCCTATAAGACTCCAGTCATCCTCGCCACCCATTGCCCTCGTCGTTCTCCATCCAGACAGCAGAGCAAAGCAACAGTAGCGCCCCTCCCCCCCATACATACCCCGCCTTTCTTTGGTCACCCCGCACTCGACGGCCTCCTTCTCGCCGCCACCTGGTCTTCCCCTCTCTCCCTTTGCCATTCTCTATTGGCGTCTCCGCGGCCTTTGACTTGACACTCGCTCACAAAGCCACCGCCGCCGCCCTGCGCCGCCTACCCTTCGTCCATTCGCCCGCCATTACCGGCACCACCACCGCCTGACCTCGCCACCATGTCCGACGACGACCAAAAGCTCTCCAAGACGTCGTCGCGCATCGACCGGACGACGTCGCACACTGACGAGGAAAAGACGTCAGTCATTGACGCCACCGTTCCCGCCGTCTCGCACCGCCTCAACCACCACCACGCCCACGTCCCCGCCAGCGGCGACGACAAGAACATCACCGACAACACCGTCCGCCTCGTCGACAAGGACGGCCACACCCAGCGCTGGCCCCTCGCCAGCAACGACCCGCGCGACCCGCTCAACTTTGGCAAGTGGACCAAGCTCGGCATCGTCGTCTCGTGCTGCTGGCTCTCGATCTTCTCCCTCGCCCTCGCCGGAGGCCTCGGCCCCATCATGGGCACATTCTACCAGATGTACCACGAAAAGGGCCCCGCCGAGGTCACGCTGCTCAGCACGCTCCCCTCGGTCATGATTGGCGTCGGTGAGTAGCAGTGCCGTCTTTTCTTGATGGCTCGGCCCGGCTCGGCTCAGCTGCCATCTGCCACACCGCCGCGGTACTGACGCCGATGTCCCGCGTCGCACCTTGCTCGTTCCCCTTCCCTTTCCCGATCCCTCGACCCCGTTCGATCTCGACGCGTCCGTCCACCCGCAGGCAACCTCATCGTCATCCCCGCCTCGATGGTCTTTGGTCGTCGCCCCGTCGTCCTCGTCTCGGCCGCCGTCCTCATGGCCGGCTGCATTGGCTCCGCTGCCAGCCAATCGTTTGAGGTCCACCTCGCCACTCGTATCGTTCAGGGCCTCGCTTCGGGCATCTCGGAGTCTTTGCTGCCCCTCATGATCACGGAAATCTCGTTCGTCCACGAACGCAGCCGCATCTTCGCCATCTACTGGGCATCGCAGAACGTCTTCTCCTCCGGACTCAACCTGGCCGGATCCTACGAGGTCGAGGCATTGGGCTTCAGGGCCTTTTACGTGGTTTATGCTGCCGCGGCGGGGGCTGGTATCATCATGAGCTTCCTCTTCCTCGCCGAGACGGGCTTCAACCGGCCGCCGCAGCAAAAGGACGGCGTGTGGTACGTCGTCGACCGCTTCGGTGTCAACCACGCCATGACGCGCGAGCAGCTCGAGCAGGCTTTCGCCGACAAGACCATCGTCGTCGACCCGCGCTACAACGCCGACACCGTCGAGGCCATCGAGGCGACGAGCGAGGTCGAGCACCGCCCCTTTACCTGGGCGCAGCGCCTCAAGCCGTGGTCGGGCGTGCAGCGCCCGGCGCTCCGCATCGCCGGCCGCACCCTCTACGACGTCCTCATGGCCCTCTTCTGCCCCACGATCCTCTACGTCACGCTGCTGGTCACGGTCGTGCTCGGCACCTCGATCGCCGTGTCGCTCACCTACTCGACCGCGCTCCTCGCCTACGGCTGGCCTGCCCAGAACATTGGCCTGATCGCCATCGGTGCCATGATCGGCGCCGCGCTGGGATCCGCCTACGCCGGCTTCTTTGGCGACAAGATCCTCATGGCCATGACGCGCCGCAACCACGGCGTGCTGCGACCGGGCCACTACCTCGTCGTCTCCATCTTCCCGGGCGTCGTCGCCTTCGCCTCGCTCCTCCTCTACGCCTTCACCGCCTCCGGCAACGCCACCTGGGGCGGACCCGTCATGGCCTGGGCGCTCAACCAGTTCTCCTTCACCAGCATGCTCATCATCACGTCGGCCTACGCCACCATCGCCTACCCCGACAACCCAGGCGCCGCCCTCCTCCTCGTCATCGGCGCCAAAAACATCATCTCGTACGGCATCACCCAGGGCACCCTGCCCATGGTCATGTCCCACAGCAACGAGTGGGCCTACGGCGTCCTCGCCGCCATCCTCGGCGCCAGCTTCCTCGTCGGCCTGCCCTTTTACTTCTGGGGCGACGCCATGGACCGCTGGGCCATGCGCCAGTCGAAGCGCATCTTCCACAAGTAGACGACGGCACGGCACGGCACGCCGGCGCGCGTGCCCCCGCCCCGCTCTTCGAAGCCTTGGGCCAACGTCTTCTTTCTTCTTGCCTCTGCCTCGATGCTTCTGCTTTCCAGTCTCTCTGCTATCTCGCGATCATCCTGCTCTCTCGTCTCCTTTTTCACGCACACGCACCACGTTTCCTCTTTCCGCCTTCAGGGCCGATGGCAAAAGGATCCCCCTTGTAACACTATACGACCACAGCCACACGAAAGAATCAAACCGGCGGACGGGAACGGCGTCGATTACGACCCTTTGATGCACGCCCAGCCGGACAAAATCGATTTCATGCCGCCCATATACTGACGTGGCTTGCGTGAAGAGTGATTTGGTTGAGAATCAGGACCGAGACGATCAGCAGAGAGAGCGCGCGACTGACAAACCTTTTATAGATCTCTTGACGCGTCCTCGTCGTCCCTGCCCGGTCCTGGTTCGGGGGCATCCGCCCGCTCGCTTCCCCACGGCTGCTCTTCTCCCTTCTTGGCAGGGCGTCTGCTCCTGTCCCTCCGTCCGGCAGGCGAATGACGGGGCCGATGGAGCCAGCCCACTTCGGCAGGGGTGGGGGGCAAGCCAACGCGTCGAGTTAGGCCTAGCGCTTGGATCCGCCGCTGTGTCCGGGTCCGACGTCCTGTGTGTGGCCTCTCTCGCCGAGTACCGCCCCCCATCTCGCCC
The DNA here is from genome assembly GCF_000417875.1 of Pseudozyma flocculosa PF-1. Classification (NCBI taxonomy): domain Eukaryota; kingdom Fungi; phylum Basidiomycota; class Ustilaginomycetes; order Ustilaginales; family Ustilaginaceae; genus Pseudozyma; species Pseudozyma flocculosa. The sequence continues at coordinate 580,329 of NW_006920890.1, forward strand.
AGTCATGACTGGTCACCGGGCACCTTGCTGTCGGCGGAAATATCTTTCCCGCCGCGCACACGACGTTCGACTTGTAGAGCGGGCTAAAGCTGTGCTCGACATTGCGCCAATTGATGAAACACGGGTATGGCGCCGTCGAGGTTCGGAGAAGGAAGCCAGGAGCAGGTGTCCGCGGCAGGACCGGCTGCTTGCTGCTCGCATCGGCAGGCCCAGGCGGGACGCTGTGACAGATGGAGCCCCCCTCGTCCGATGTGCCTACCGGCTAGCGCCGGCTAGCTCGGCCTGAGCAGCGAAACACAGCCAGCTTGCTCGATCGACGAGCAGGAGCAGGGGCGCGCAGCCGTATCGTGCTCGGCCGTCGCGCGAGCGCGCTCGTGGGCATCTTCCCAATGCTCTGCTGCGTCCCTCGACACTGGCCAAGCAAGACAAAGCGATCGCCACATGACGGGCGAAGATCGAGGTCCGCTCTTCCTCGCCCCGCTTCCTCGTCAGAGGAAGCTGCACAGAGAGGAGCCGCGAGAAGATGGTGTGTCGTGCGTGCTGTAGCCGTGCTATGCTGCAACGGTGTGGCTCGCCGCTCGTTTGATGGGATTCGATGGCTAAACGATCCAGCTCGGTCGACCACCCGACCTCGTCTACTCCTCGTCCGTTCCTTGTCCGCACGACGCGGCGACGCCTCAGATCCGCTTGATGCCCTCGAGGACCCGCTTCATCTCGTCGCCGCTCATCATGACCCTGACCTTGCCGCCCGTCCTCAGCACCAGCCCATGGTCTCTAAACTCGACGAGCAGCGCCGCGAGGTCGCTCTCGGTCGATGCCAGGAAGTTGCGCCGCGCCAAGTCCACCAGGGCGGCATAGTCGAGCCCTTCCGCCTCTCCGTCGCCGCCCTCGCCGCCGGCGCTCGACTTTTTCGCAATCAGGGTGAAGAGCGCCCTCGCCTTGACCGTGACAGACTTGAGGATGTGCAGCGCCGCCTTTTCGGTCACCTGTCGGGCCGGCTGGGAAGCGGCATCGGCGTCGCCCTCGTGGTGTCCCGCAGCCGATCCGTGGTGCCGCGAGCTGACGGCACCGGCAACGTAGCCGAGTCCGCCGTTGAGGTCGAGTGCCGGCGGTAGCGGGATCATCAGCCCGCCTGCGGTCACACCGCCGCCGCGGGTGCCGGTCCGTGCCAGCAGCATCTCGTCCAGCGGCGGCACAAAGGTGCTGAGGTTCTGCCAGATCCAGCGCGCTCTCGAGCCAGAGATGCTCTCGCCGCCGTCGACGACCTCTCCGGCCTGCACGGGCGCGCAGGTCGATGGCATGGATGACGACGAGAGGCCGCCGATGAGCGCCGCGTTGATGTGCTCGACACAGGCCATGACGTGGATGCGGTCTGCCGCCGCAAACGTCTCGAGGATGGGCCGGAATCGCGCCGCCTGCAACGCCGGTGCGTCAAAGGAAAGCAGCAGCAGGTAGAGTCGAGGCGGCAGCAGGTCGGCGTCCGCATCCTCGTCCTCGCTGCCGTCAACCAAGTCGCCATCAATGTCCATCGCCGCAGCACCATCCCCCTCGCTCTCATCGACATCCGGTCTCGGAGGCGGGCCTTGGAAGAACGAGGCGATACGCTGCGCCCGAGAGATGAGCGCCGAGGAGGCCAAATGGGTCGAAGCTGTCGTGCGAACCTTGGCGTTCCGGCCGCTGCCGGCTGCATCATCACCCTCAGAGCCGTCGCCGTTGACGCAGTCTGCATCCCTTGAGCGCAGGGGTGGCGCCATAGCAGGGACCGGGACGGGCTGCCTGCCATCCTTGGCCGAGCCGATGCCCGTCGCCCGTTCGATCTCCGATAGGATGTCCTCGACCCGCAGCCCTCGCATGCTGCCCTGCACCACCACGCCGACGCCGTCGCCCTCGTCGCCCTTGCGCTTCATAAAGTCGAGCAGCACCGGCAGCTTGGACCCCACGCCGTGGAACACGATCGAGTAGCCGACCTTGAGCTGTGCCTCGTAGACCGGCACCATGCTCTTGCGGTATGCGCGTACCGCCCGATCCGCGATGCTGCCCGGCCCCGTCATGCGGGCGCAGGCCGCCTCCAGCCTCGACGGCTCCAAGGGCGGCAGGATGGAAGAGATCAAAGTCTTGGACGCCGACAGCGAGCTGCGGCCCTTGCGCGACGAGTTGTTGACAAAGTAGGCGTCGGATGTCGTCGGTCGCAGCAGCTTCGAGCCTTGACCGCCGTGGCCGCCGTGGATGTCGATCGCTGCCGAGGCGGAAGTCGATGCGGCCGTACGGTGCATGGAGGTCGACGGCGAAGCTGCGGCAGATGGTGCGCTCTTGCTGTCGAGGGCGGTGGCCCGATTGGCCGTGTTGGCCGCCGGTGCGCTTGATGAGGCCAGCTGCGTCGCCGCTATCGCTGTCGCTGTCGCTGCCGCTGCCGCTGCCCCCGCCTCAGCTGTCGCGTCAGGAGCCGGAGTCGATGATGCTGCCGGTGTTTGCTGCGCTGCCGAGCCTGGCCCTGCAATGGCAGCGTCGAATGCTGCCGAAGAAGCCGCCTCGGTCGCATCCGTCATGCCTGCATCCTCGACCTTGATGCCGGTCTTTTGCTTCTTGGCCGGCGACTGCCGCTCGCCTACATACTCCACGCCCTCGCCGAGGTACGAGCTGAGCAGGTCGGTATCGAGGGCGGCCGCGTAGAGCGCGCTCTCGGCATCGTCTTCCTCCTCGATCTTGGGCTTCTCCCGCTTCGGCGCCTTTGGCTTGGGAGGCGCGGCGCCATCGCGGTTCTTTGGCGGCCTGCCTCTGCGCGGCGGCGTGGTGACGATGGGCTTTGGCTTCCGCGGTCGTCCTCGCCCGCGTGGCGTGCCGTCCGGGTTGAAGTTCTTGGGCTGCTTCCACGGCGGGATCTCGCCCGGGGCGTACTTTCGCGGCCGGCCTCGCTTTTTCGGCGGGATGACGACCTGCGGGTTTGTGCCGGTGATGGACGTGGCGATGGGCGTGTCGTCGGCGGCGGCCGCAGCGGCGGTCGAGGAGGATGCGGCGGCCGATGACGTTGCTGCTGCCGATGCGGGTGCAGGTTTGGCGGCGGCGGTCGCTTTGGCCCTGGGCTTGGCCGCCGTCTTTGTGGCTGCTGCCTTGGCGGCCGGCTTCTTGGTTGCGCTGGCGGTCGACTTGGCAGCAGCAGCCTTGGACGTGGAGGACGTGGCCGGTGTGGCAGCGGCGGTAGGCGTCGAAGGCCCGTGTGCGTTGTCGACCGCCGCCTCGGCCTCTGCGGCCTTGGCTTTGGCCTTTCCCTTGGCCTTGCCGTTGGCAGCAGCTGATGTCGTCGTGGAGGGTGTGGCGCGGGCGGACGTGGGTGCGGGTGGCAAGAGATCGATCTCGTCTCGGCCGTTGTCGGCGCCGTCCTCGTTGGCCGCGGCTTCGGGTGCGGGTTCGCCTTCCGCCGCCTTTCTCGCTCGAGTCCTTGCTGGAGCTTTGGCCGCAGGGGTCGCGGCGGATGGCGTCGAGGCGGCGGTGTCTGTGGAGCCAGCTTTGGCCTTTGCAGCCGCCGCAGCCGCCCTTGTCGGGGTGGACTTGGGTGCCGCAGCCATCTTCGTGCTGGCAGCTGCTGGAGACGCTGCCGTCGTGGCCGCCGACTTGGCTGCCGCTGCCGCTGCTGCGCCCGGTCTCTGCCACGTCTTTCGTGGCGTGTAGGCGGCGGCTGTCGGTGGCTCCTTTGTCGGTGTCGAGGGCGCTTTTAGCGGCATGGTGTCGCGACCGCGAGGGGTGTTGCGGGCAAGGGACGGACGGAAACGGAAGGGGGTGGCAAGCCGGGTCGTGTCGATCAGATGGGCATGTTGGTGGCAGGGCGTACGCTTGCAGCAGCGGCAGCAGCAGCAGCAGCGAGTGGGCAGAGTTGGTCGGCGCAGGTGAAGGTGTACTGCAGCGCCAATGTGGCGAGTACGGTGGTGTTGTGATGGTGGTCGGAGGCGAAGTAGGAGCGTGGTCGCCGAGGCGGAGTGCCAGAGGTCAGTTGGCGGCGGCAGGTGTTGGTCTGCGCGCCCCGTCGCTCCTCGCAGCTGAGGCCTCCTGCAGGGCCCACGCAGACGCACCACAGCCCGACCTAGCCTCCTGGGCGACGGCCAAAGGGTCTGCCCCGCGCCCTACCTCCATCTCGCCCGATCAGCAGCAGAGTGGCGACCCTGCCCCGATGCCAGACCTGACTGCGGGAGAGCGCCCACTCGACGGTTTTTCTTTTTCTCCTTTTCGCCCTCGCCGAGTGGGTGGACGGGTGGACGGGTGGACCGATGGGTGGGTATAAGAAGCGTCGCTCAGCCTGGTCGACTTCGTCCCTTTCCTCACCTAATAGAAACACAAAACTCACGGCGCACCATTACCAAGGCCCCTGCTCTCGCTGCCCCTTGTGGGCCGGCCGCCTCGGGATTTTTGCGAGTCCACGGCGGCCGTGGGCAACGGGCCATGAAGGGGCGCCACCATCAAACGGGGATCTATAATGCTCGCCGGTCGCCAGCATGGCCGTGCTCGGGTTTCGCTTTCCCCAGACATTTCCGCCGTCGTCTCATCTTCTTGCCCGTTGGAGTCGTCGTCCGCGGTTGCTCCCCTCGTCGGTAGCGATGCCTGCTCGTTGTGAATGATATGCCATCTTGTGACGTGATACCGATCCTCTCGTGTGTGTGTGTGTCGCTGGCCGACGTCGAGCGTGGCCTAGCAGAGGGGATGGCGACCACCATGGGCCAAGGCGGCGGTGGGCGTTGCTCGCGGCGCTGCCAAAGTGCAGGCCAAAGGACGGATCCGGGGCCGACGCATCCGAGCCAGCCAACAAGCCACCCTCGGCGGCGTGGCCCTCGCGCACAGCCACGCACACCGCCGCGGACCCGCACGCCTCCACACTCGGCCAGGGCGGCGCGGCGTTGGCCCCTCGCTCGGGCGGCTCCCTCTGTCGCTTGTCCCACTTTGACCGTCACCCCTTCACCTCACCACTCACGCCACCCGCTCGCCGTACCGCCTCCCATCTGTCCGCACCTTTGCTCCCATCGCTCGCCATGCCTTCCAAGTCCAACAAGAAGCAGCCCTCCTCGTCGACCGACGAGTCCGCCATCGACGATCCCGTCCCCTCGTACGAGACCGCCCTCCAACAGGGCGCAGGCGGAGGCCACCTCGCCGCCGCCCCCGCCACTGCCGGCCCATCCTCGTCCTCCTCCTCATCCCCGTCTCCGTCCGGCCCGCACCCCGCGCACGCCCGCTACGCCTACGGCAACGACCCCTACACCTCGTCGGGCACCGCGCGCATCCTCATCATCCCCGCAGCAGCCGCACCACCGCCACCCGGCCACGCCACCCACCTGCTCCCCGCACCCGCCTCGACGGAGCGACGCGGCCCCAGAGCCGGGCCCCGGTTCTGCAAGGCGCTGCTCTACGCTTTCCTCATCTACATCCTCGCCGGCCTCATCACCGGCGCCATCACCGACGCCGCCGTCAGAGAGGGAAACAGGAGGCACAGGCACCCACACCAGCACGACGGCGACACCCCTCCCTACCACCGCGACCCCTGGGACGGCAGCGACGGCCGCGGGTGGAGCGTCGAGCCAATGTCGATCCGCGCCGACGCACAGTGATGGTGCGGCAACGCGGCGCCCGGCACAACGATGCGCACATCGAACTCGGTCGACCCTCGCAGCGCACTGCCCGCCCACTCTCTCGCATCGAGCCCTCCTTGTCGTGTCACTCGCACCGGTCCCTCTTCGCCGCGCCCCTCCGCTCTCCGTCTCAAGTGACCACGCTCCAGGCTCCAGTACACCTCTTGTCGCCTTCTTCACCCTGTACGATATGACCCTCACGACATGATATCACGCAGAACCAGGTCCACGCTCACGACTCACGAAACTCAAGTGCGACGGCGCTCTCTGCAGTCGAGCCGCAGCCTGCCCCGTTCCTCGTCACGACACAGCCATGATTCGTTCCTCGGCACGCCGTCTCGGCGCGTGCCCCGCGTCTGCCGCCGCCAATCGCCTCGATGCCCCAGCACACCAGCGAGCGAGACCCCTGCAGAGCCCATTGCCGCCCGATCCCATTCGCCAGAGCAGCTCCAAGCCCGTCTGTGTATATCCTCGAGCCGCGTCGATGGACGGCCCCCCTGCCAGTATTCCTCGCTCCATCCGAGTCCTCCCCCTCACACGCCGTCGTCCTTGCCTGCGCCACTCGTCGCGCCCAAGGACGGCGAGCAAACGACGAAGCACCGAGGCAGACCGGCCGCCGACCAACGAGAAAAAGCTTACCCAGCGCCAAAAAAAGGGTGCGAACATGAAATGAGAAAAAGAAAAGCTCTCCAAATCCGGGAATCGAACCCGGGTCTGCACCGGTCACTCCCTCGGCGAAGAGGGAGGCGCAGAGTGACAAGGTGCCGTCATAGCCACTAAACTAATTCGGAGTCGGTTGTCTTTGTCGGCCAAAGTTGACAATATCAAAGCGTCAGCCAGTGGGGAACTTGCGCCAAGCAGCGTTCGTCTGCGCAGCCCATTGTAGCCCTAACCCTGACCCTAACCCTGTCCATCTACAAGGCTGAATGTGGATTGGGATGCGTTGGCCATCTGGTGGACTTAGGTTTACATGTATGAGGCTGAATGTGGATTGGGTTGCATCGGCCGTCTGGTGGACCCTGGCTGTATTGTAGCACCTGGTCCCATCTACAAGGCAGAATGTGGATTGGGACATGTTGCCTTCCTGAATTCAAACTTGCAAGACAGACTACTACTGCCAGGAAGATGGGCAACTACAAATCAGAAGACAGGCTGCTGCAACCAGGAAGACTGGCAATTACAGACAGGAAGATGGGCAATCACAGACAGGAAGATGGGTGCCTACAGCTCAGAAGATGGGTGAATACAATCCAGCAAGAAGGGCAACTACAGCCAGGAAGATGGGCAACTACAAATCAGAGACAGGCTGCTGAATTAGGAGACAGGGGTTCAAATAAATTACAAATTCAAAGATCAGCTTGTGAGATGGTGAGCTGGAAAATGCAAGGGTCCAGGGTTTGAAATGCAGGGGTCAGGGGTTTTGAGGTGCAGGGATGCAGGGGCCAGTGGCTTGAAATGCAGGGGTCCAGGGTTAGGGTTCCAAAAGGCTCCCCAAGTCGCTTGGCTGCCGCGTTGCTCGTCTCTCCTGGCCGGAGTGGACCCTGACAGGCCGTTGCTGGCCTGCCAGACGCGCTGAGCGGGCCCTGGTAATTCCAAAGAGGAATACAAATTTAGACTTTTAGCCGAGCTGGTGGACCCTTTGACTACAACTTGGAGACACATGCGACTACACCTGGACACGGCCCATTACAGTCCAAGACATACGTGCAACTACAACAGGGGACACAGGCAACTACAGGCTGTCTACGTGCAACTACAAGCCAGGACACGGCCAACTACAGCCTGTGAGAGGACTACATCCGCTGATCATCCCTCACCACCAACACGTCCACGCCAACCATCGCCGTCACAGCCATCCAGGCGCCCGCTGCAGCACCACCTGGTCCATCCTCCACGCCGTCACCTCCATCATGAGCCAGGTCGCCTGCCCAGTCTGCCAGTTTGCCATTGCACGCAGCAACATCACTGCACACATCCGCCGACAGCATGCTGGTGTGCCTGTCAGCCCAGAGGCAGCCGCTGCCAGAGGTCTGGTTGCGTGCGGGTGCGGCCAGGTCGTTCTCAGTGCTGCTGCACTCAAGCAGCACCAGGGGATCAAGAGGTGCGGTGGAAGCAGGCCCGCCACAGAGGCCGCACGCCTGGCAGGGGCAAGCCCTGTTGCCGGCCACACAGCCAGCATGGCCGTGACAGCCAGCTTGGCCCCGGTGGATCCAGCCGCAGCCCCTCTGACCGGCCCGCTGGGCGATGCGGTCCCCGATGCTGGCTCCTCTGTCAGCAGCAGGCCAAGCCAGGGAGCAGCAAGCGGTGGAGCACAGAGGGATGGACCATCAAGGGAGCAGGAGTCAAGCAGGCAGCGGTCAAACGGCGGACAGTTCAGTGGCGGGCAGGCAAGCAGCGGCCAGCCAAGCGCCAGGCCGTCAAGCGTTCGGCCGTCAAGGGGTGGACGGTCCAGCAGTGACGGGCCCATCCGCAGTGGCCGAAGCGATGGGCCCCACCGCACGGACAGGGCAGGGAACAGCCCATCAAGGGGGACCGCAGCACGCAGTCCAGTGAACGAGGGGCCAGAGACGCCGACATACCTACGGGGATCCCAGCCTGTGGTTGTCATACCAGCCGCACAGGCAAGGAGCACGGGAGGCAGTCCGGCAGGCAGCCGGACACCGACGCCCACATACCCACAGGGATCCCAGCCTGTGGTCGTCATACCGGCCGCGCCGTCAAGGAACAGGAGACAGGTTCAAGGCTCACGCTCACCGGTGCAACAGGATGCACCGCCGCCCGTGCAAGTGCCAGACAACATCCCTCCTGTGCTGCGGCCGCTTGAGGAGCCAGACATGGAGCTGGACCTGCCGGTCAGCTCTCCGCTTGATGTGGATGCCTTTGCAGTGACCGTCAGCCCAGCAGCGCTGCTCTCTCAGTTTGGGCGTGGGGCGTACATCACCGTTGCCAGCTACGCCAAGGACTTTGATGACCTGGAGCACTTCAGCAGCTGGATCCACTTTGGGACGCTTGGCGTGCTCTTCCGTTGCCATCCACAGTACAAGATCCCACTCCTTGAGCGTCTGCGTGGTGCACCGCAGCACAGCAAGGTGTACAAGAACGAGCACCCGACCGCGTTTGCAATGGGGGAGCCGATGCTGTCCCTTGGCATCGTGGTCGATGCCCTGCAGGCCTTACAAGGTGTTCTGTGGGAAAAACATGGTAGGGCTGCTTGATGAAAGTTGTTCAAAAGCCATTTCTGAACAACTTTTGGATAGTAGCCCTACTCAGTTTAGACTGCCAATTTCCCAATAGACGCTCCGCAAAAACGTCCGCTTTTGGGGTCGAACGCCAAAAAGTTGGGAATTTCGACTTGGTCCCTTATTGAAAGTTGTGTACTTTTATGAGTTTGGAAGGCCCCTAGAAGATGGGAAAGATCCATCCATTGGTTGCGGAGAAAAAGTAGAATTTGCATTTTTAGCCCCAGAGCAAAGGGGGGACCCTTACCAGGTCCAGATTTTGACCACCCCGGATCTTCTTGGTGCCTTAATGAAAGTTGTTTGGGACGCTCTGGAGAGCATGTGTGTGAAGTTTGGGGATGGGTTGTCAAGTGAGAAGTGGCTGGGGAGGTGCCCAAAAAGTCGACTTTTTGCCACCTGAGGGCTGTCACTATACATCCCTGACCCTCTGGTGG
>NW_006920891.1:0-1219 GCF_000417875.1 Pseudozyma flocculosa PF-1
CCCCTTGTAACCCTAACCCTAACCCTGACCCTACCCTTCTCAAAGTTTCACCACACTTCAAGGAACTTCTCCAGCAGCAACTTCAACTTTCCAACTACACCATCTTCCTATCTCCCTACCCTCTGGCCTTCATCCAAGGTTCCCAGGTAGTTACCATGAGGGAACTTATGGTAGCACTCCAGGGAACTGGATGTTCTGAAGTCAGAGTTCAGGCTTATGGCATGAAGCAGGAACTTGATGAAACTTCAATGGTACTTGGAGATCCAGAACATCCACTTGCTGCCACCAACTTCTGGGATCTTGGAAGGAACTTTCAGCAACCCCACATCACCCTTGTCAAGCCCAAGTTCCTCAAGCCCAGTGGAGTCACAGAAGTTTACCCCATGTTGCTGACACTTGGCAAAGGTCATGGGTCACTCAAACATACCTTAACTTTCCGTGGAGTTCCCTTCAAGATCAAGATCTATCCTCTTCTGGTCCACTCCCTCAAGGCATGTTCTGGAAAGCAAGTCCAGTATGATCCTATCTCCCTGGAAAGTTGCAGGAAGAGGGAGACCAGTCTTCTGAACAAGTTGGGGAACTTGGAAACTTTCCATGATCTTCAACTTGGAGGACTGAGGGTTGAAGTGACAGTAAGTGCCCTCACACTTACTGAAGCTTCAGCCATGGTCAGTCAGACACCCCTCCTCAACATACATGAGTGGATCAAGCCAACTATCCCAGAGATGCAGAAGTTACAGCTCTCTGTCAGGTTCATCTCAAGATCCAGATACTTGAAGAACTTCAAGGAACTTCTTGGCATTGCCCAGGAACTTGGAACTTTCAGAGGTGACAACAACAAGAAGACAGGTCCTGTAAGGAAAAGGATCTTGAGGGATCTTTTCAATGCACTTGGCTGGAACCCAGGACATAGGGCAAGTGCCACCAGGTTACCACAAGAACCTTGGTGGAAACTTAAACCTTCCAAACAAGACATAGATGCCATCCCTGAAGTTCAGACATCTATGCTGAACTTCCTGGATCCTCAAGATCCCAAGGTGCATCTTCAAGAGATCTTAAGATGCTGCAAGTTCTTCAAAAGAGGCAAGAAGTTCAGGACCCTCACCTACAGCAGTGACAGGAAGAAGGTCACTGTTGGAAGTGAGGGAACTAAGGAGAAACTTGCCCACTGGATCTTCAAGAACTATGGCAGAAGTTGGCCCACCATCTGCTACCTCTT
>NW_006920891.1:2598-19551 GCF_000417875.1 Pseudozyma flocculosa PF-1
GGAAACTTCCTGAACTTCTTCTGAACTCCCTAGCTCCGCAACCGCTGGACCAATCGCAATTCCGAAAGGTGCTGCACGCTTCCTGAACTTCCTTCTACAGCCTCAGTACAAGAGAGGAGGCATTTTCCAAACTTTGTCAACTTTTTTTTCTTCCCCAAGAGAATCTGAGTCCAGACTTTGACGGCCAATATCTCCCCCGCCGTAGAACGTGGTTCTACCAAATTTTCAGCAAAGGTACCTACCAACCCTATCTACCAGCCCATGTAAAAACATCAGGGCGAATTTTGCTTCACGGCACAGAACCCCTTGTAACCCTAACCCTAACCCTAACCCTAATTCCCAACTTTTTGGCGTTCGACCCCAAAAGCGGTCACTTTTGCGGAGCGTCTACCGGAAAATTGGCAGTCTAAACTGAGTAGGGCTACTATTCAAAAGTTGTTCAGAAATGACTTTTGAACAACTTTCATTATGCAGCCCTACTTGGTTTATTTCTCAAGACACCTTGTAACCCTAACTTTGAGCACCTCCCCAGCCACTTCTCACTTGACAACCCATCCCCAAACTTCACACACATGCTCTGCAGAGCGTCCAAAACAACTTTCATTAAGGCACCAAGAAGATCCGGGGTGGTCAAAATCTGGACCTGGTAAGGGTCCCCCCTTTGCTCTGGGGCTAAAAATGCAAATTCTACTTTTTCTCCGCAACCAACGGATGGATCTTTCCCATCTTCTAGGGGCCTTCCACACTCATAAAAGTACACAACTTTCAATAAGGGACCAAGTCGAAATTCCCAACTTTTTGGCGTTCGACCCCAAAAGCAGATGTTTTTGCGGAGCGTCTACCGGGAAATTGGCAGTCTAAACTGAGTAGGGCTACTATTCAAAAGTTGTTCAGAAATGACTTTTGAACAACTTTCAATAAGCAGCCCTACCATGTTTTTCCCACAGAACACCTTGTAACCCGACGACAAGTGGGACTGCTTCGCCGAGGACAAAGTTGGCTGGAATGCGGTGTGGTCGGCGGCTGAAGTTGGTGACCAGGACTGCTGACGTGTCGACATCGACTAGCGCGGCGGCGGTCGCGAAGAGGGTGCGGGCTGGCCAATGCGACCACAGAGCGCTGTTCATGGTGTACGAGACGCCAGGCTTGCAACCATGTGTAACGCGCACCCAAGAATGGCTCTCTGGCGGCAGTATCTTCACTTCGCAGGCCCGGACGGTCTTTGCCGTTTGCGCCGCCGTGTGTCGGACTCCTTTGGTGCCGAAGACCGGGAACGTGCCTTTGTCGGTCGAGGCCACGCCGCGTGCGGAGTCGATGACGATGCCCAGGGACTTGATGACATCGATGCCGAAGCAGATGCCCGGTGCGAAGCCACGGGCCACGTGGAAGTCGGCTGAGGATGCTATCTCGACAGCCTCCTGGCCGGCGTTGGCAGCGATGCTGAAGGGCAGCGTCACGTGTCCGAGGGTCGTATCCGACCCAATGCCGTTGATCGGGACACAAGGGCCTGTCGGTGATGCGCCGAGACGAGTCGCAAGGTCCGCGTCGACGATGCCGATGGTCGAGCATGAATCAAGCAGAGCGAGGCGCTCTTGATCGTCGTCGCCGATGCGAGCGTAGAGGGCTGTAGGCAAGAGGTCGTGGAACGCAGTGCCCATGCCTGTGGCCGGGTGGGGGGCCCTGTCGATGCGGCGTCTGCCCTCGCGCCGCGGCCAGCTGAAAGGGAGGAGGTTTGTTGCGCGCGTTGTATCTGAGATCAGGACGCATGCTTCTTCCTCTGAGGTGGACGGCGATCCAGGAACGTTGTCGCCAGGCCGGTGATCAGTGTCGGTGCTAGAGGGGTTGCGGTCGGACGCGTCAGAGGCCGAGGCGTCCGCATTGTTGCCGACAGCTGACGCTAGGGATGGGATGTGGACTTCGTCGTGCGCGGGAGAGGGAAGGAGGGAGTGATGGTGTTCTCCGGCTTGGGCGTCGACGCCAGCGTCAACAGCGGTAGGCGGAGCGGGAACGGGACACGAGGCCGGAAATTGCGGATGCGATGCGACTGCGGAGGCGGGCGATGCTGGAATGGGAGGAACGGCGAGGGCTGATGCGACTTGGGATGCGGAGGAGTTGTTGGCTTGTTCCGGGGCTGGAGCTTCATCTGGAGTTTGCTCGGCTTGGTTCGGGATCGTGGGATCGGACGCTCGTAGTGTAGAGGGAAGTGCGAACGCAGGAAGATGGGGATGGTGCGACGTGGAGACTCTTAGGGCCTGCTGTGCGTCCAGCGCTTTCGGCTGGCTCGTCGAGTCACCAAAGGATGGGGGCTTTTCCGTCGGAGGATTGGGAGCAGAAGGAGGAACCGGGTCATCTTCGCCTGTGTGGGCGATGCAGGCGATCGCGACCCTGTGGTCGGCGTTTCCCGCTGGCCTGATTGCTGAAGCCTGTAGTTTTACGGCGTTGCGGCCGTCAGGCCCCCCGTCGTCGATGGAGCGGATGCGGTTGAGGGGCGGCTGCCCGACCCACTTCCGCCGCCGTGCCGGTTACTCGAGGCGGCTGGCGACGCAAACGAGTGAGGAGTGTCGGTTGAGAGGTCGACCCAGTCAGGCTTGTAGAACGAGTAGCCTTTGTAGGAGTCCGGGCGGTAGACGGGGTATCCGTAAGCCGTCCACGTGCTGGAGTCCGCCAGAGCGTGCGCCTTGGCCTTCACGAGGAGGTGATCGTGTTCGAAGTCAAAGTGCTCCTCGCCGCATCGACTGCACGGCTTCTTCAGCACGATCTCTCATCCGTCGGAAGGCACGCGGTAGGTCCGGACCCTCCTGCCGTCCTTCAGCCTGTAGTTGACGTTAGCCGGTGTGTAGTCGGCGCCGAGAGGGCCGCGTCGGACAGGCGGCTCGGTCGACTGGCGGCTCTTGACGGGCATGTCCATTGGAGGTAGGGACGATGCCAGAGTTGAGGCCGACGGCGGGAGTGGCAGTCCTGTTGCCGAGAGCTGCAGGACGGGGAACAACGAGCCAGCAAAGGACACGGTAGGCAAGGCCGCGGTCGGGCCTCGGCGACCAGGGCAAATGAAGCGCGCCTAAGAGTTGCGCCAGGGGATCTCGTACATGAGGCACTCTTCCAGTAGCCTCTCTGGCTCCGGGTTCCTGGCCAGCGTCGTTCGGATGAGCGTTTTGAAGGAGTCCGGAAGGCCCGCGCAGATGTCGGAGCACAAGGAGGAGTTGTTGCGGTCCGGGTAGGCTGCGCGGAGGAGGGAGTACTTGTCCCAGAAGTAGTTGGACGAGTCTTCCACGGCTAAATCCCAAACACGAGCATCGGCCACCAGTCGCGCTCGGTCGAGGTTGCCGGCGAAGGTCTTCTCGAGCGACTCGCAGAACTTGTCCCAGCTGCGCAGGAGCTTGCGGCGACGTTCGGGACGGAGAGCGTTGTACCACTTGGCGGCGGAGTGGCGGAGGCAGAGAGGAAGTACCTTGAGCAAGGCGAGCTTGTACTCGTAGGAGCATTCGCTGTCCAGCAGAGCCTCGACCCGGTTGCACCAGAACTCGAGTGAGACGCCGCCGGTAACCGTCTGCCCATTGAAGACGCCGATGTTGTCGGGCTTGATGTTGAAGCGCTTGCCGTTGGTGTCAGACTCTTGGTCTCGCTCGCGACGACGGTCGGTGCAGGTGTCCTGGTTGCGCTCACGACGGAGGTTGTCCTCAGGTGAGGGCCTGTATGCTGTGTCGCGCCCGTCCAGGCGGCCCGGCACGGTCTCGCGCTGACGATGGGAGACGGATTCCCAGTCCATCGTGTCAAGACGCTGCGATCGACCGCCTACGCCAGCGGCGTTGTTCGTCGCGCTAGCCGGTGGCGTGGCCGCGGCTGTCGCGCCCATCGCACTGGAGGCTGGGGCGGGGCTGGCGGTCGATCTGGGAACAGAGCCGACTGTTGCGGCCATGGCGTCGGCCTCATCCTGCGAGAAGCCTTGGTTGCGGAATGCTGCGACAACCGCAGCTCGAGCAGCCTCCTGAGCGGCGCGGCGTCGGGCTGCCTCGTCTGCAGAGGGACGTTGCGCGCGCATCTCGTTGGCTAGGTCATCGAGGCGCCTGTTGAGGGGTTTGAGCTGATTAGCGAGCGCCGTTTTGAAAGCGTCGACGAGACTCTGCGTGTAGGGCCTGGCCGGACTGCGCGGCTCGTCGGTGCCGACGTTGCCGCTCGATGAACCTGGTTGTGAGGCCGAGACCTGGATGCTGGGCAGCGAGGATCTGTCGGCGGAGGCCGCCGGAGCAGCAGCCGGCGGTGCATTGAGGCCGGGATGGGACAACGACGCAGCCGGATCAGCCATGTTGGGCGAGCGGGAGACGTAGATGGGAGCGGGAAGGCTGGACAACGATGAGAGGAGGGCGCGCGACAGGGGCAGGCGATTGAATGCGGGTGTTGCGGTAGTGTAGAAGCCGGGATTGCAGAAGGGCGTTGATGACGAGGAGCCCGTGACGGGTGTGAGCGTACGACGGCGGCGGTTAGGTAGGGGCGTCTGGGAAGGGGGGTGGTCTCTGGGGGATTGACGGGGATTGCGAACCATAGAGGGGCGGGGAGGAACTGAGCTCGCTCGCTGTATCTGCTATCTTCGGGCGTGGGTTCGAATCCCACTCTTGTCACCATGTGCTGCCAGCGCAGAGAACAGAAGAGGAGATCGATGGCGTGAGGAAGGAGGAGGCGGGAGGCCGCGCGGCCTAAGGGCCAGGCCAGGGCTCGGGACTCGGAAGAGCCCGGCCAGCCGCGCGACAGCCCACAGGCAGCGACCTACTCTTCGCCAAGGCGCAGACAAGGCTCGCCCGACCCATACGCTCCAAGGCCTGCCAGCACACGCACGCACGCACACGCATGCACGCACACACGCACAATCTAGCTGCTCAGACGGTCCAGACAGGCGGGGTGGTGAGGAAAAGGAGGGCACCGCTGCGAGACAAGGCGCCAGGCGGTCAGCGGAGACGGGGCCGTCGATGCGCCGAGTGCCGAGCGGCGCAGCGAAGGCTAGGGGAAGACCCAAAGGAGGGCCGACGAGGACAGGGCCGACGAGCGAGCGTCACGGCGCCGAGACCGAATCTCGAGGCGCTCGTGACGAGCCGTCGGCCGACCGGGGGTCGACGAGAGGAAAGCAAAAGGTGACAGCGGGGGAAGGAAATGAAGACCGGGCCGAGAGGAGAGGTACGACGGACGATCTAGTCTACGCTCAGCCTCGGCGCTAGATGCCGGCAAAGCCCGACGAGACGAGGGGCAGGTACTGGCACTCGGAGACGTCGCCGCCGGCGACCGTGTTGGTGACCTTGCCCGAGGTGAGCGTCTTGATGGCCTGGTCGACGTCCTTGCCGAGGAAGACCTTGGCGGGGGCGTCGCCCTTGAAGTTGCACACGATCGGGTAGAAGCCGACGCTCTGCGTGTTGAAGGCGAGGAAGACGCCGTCGGTGCTGGGGCTGTCGTCGACGTTGATGGGCACGAGCGAGACGAGGTCCGACGACTTGATCATCTTGTCCGTCGGGCTGAGGCGGAAGCGCGACACGCCGTAGGCGTCCATGAGCGCCGGGAAGTACGAGAGGATGTACTGGTCGGCGTTGTAGGTGATGATGTTGTCGTACGAGGCAAAGATGAGGCCGCCGTCGTCGGACGAGGCCGACTGCACGTTGACCGAGCCGTCCTCGCCCGACTCGAGCACGTACTTGCCCGAGGCGTCCTTGATCTGGACGTAGACGACGCCGTCGCCCGAGTCGAGAGGCGTGCCGTTCTCGAGCGCCGTGATGGACTGCGCCGTGTCGGCCTCGAGGTCCTTGTACGTGTCGGCGTCGAGCTGGTCGCCGTCAAAGTCGACGTCCTTGGCGTTCCACTCGTTGTCGTCGTCGCCAGCGGTGCCCAAAACCTTAGCCGCCTCGTCGGCGCGAGTGGTGAAGCGGCGGCGGACCACGACGCGGGCGCGTCGCTCCTGGACCATCGAGCGGCGGCGACGACCTGCGGGCGCATCGCCAGAGTCCGGAGCATCGCCGGTGTCGGTGCTGCCATCAGCGTGGCCATCGCTGCTACCGCCGCTGCCGCTGCCCGCGTCGCTGGAGCCGTCGGCCGGGTCGCTGCCGTCGCTGCCGGATGAAGAGCCGCCGCCCTCGCTGCCGCTGTCGCTGCCGCCAGACGAAGATCCGTCTCCGCCGCTGCCAGTGTCGGGTTGCGTCGAGCCGCCAGTGGAGCCGGTCTCGCCGCCAGTGGAGCCGGTCTCGCCCGAATCGTCGGTAGAGCCGCCGTCGGAGCCGCCAGGGGTGCCGCCGGACTCGCCGTCGCTGCCAGTCTCGGCGCCGGAGCCCGTGCCGGAGCCCGTGCCAGAACCGCTGTCGGAGCCGGTGGAGCCCGTGCCCGAGCCCGAGCCGGATCCCTCGCCGTCCTTGGGCGGCGTGGCCGGCGAGGAGCCGTCGCCGAGCTTCTTGATGATGACGCAGTCGCCCTTGAGCGGGGGCGCGTCGGCGGCGGGCCACTTGAAGAGCGAGTACTCGGGCAGGTCGAACACCTTGAAGGAGACCTCCTCGGTGGCGACAATGGCCCAGTCGATGCCGCCGTTGCAGCCCTCGTTGGAGTCCTTTGTCGAGTCGTAGGCAAACTTGGCCTTAACGCCGACCGAGGCCTCGCTGGTGATGGCGAGCGTCTTGTCAAAGCCGATGGGCTTGACCTTGACGCCAAAGGCGACCGAGACGGGGAAGCCGAGCGCGGTCGAGACCTCGATCTCGCCCTTGGCCTCGAACTTGGACGTAAACTTGGGCGTGAAGCCACGCTGGTACGACTTGCTCTTGTCCAGGAAGTCGACGTTGGCCTCAAACTTCTCCATGCCAAACGAGCCGCCCATGAGCAGGCTGCCCTGGGCCTCGAGGCCAAAGTTGAATTTGGCGTCAAGGCTGAGGGCGGGGCCGATGAGGACAATGTCGCGGATCGCGATGCCGCCGAGCGGGTAGGTGATGAGGTTCTTGGTCTTTGTGTCCTTGTAGCTGAACTCGGCCTCGAGTCCGAGCTGCAGCGTGGCCAGCAGGCCGCCGTCGAGCGAGATCTGGCCGCTCTTGATGCCCTTGTCGGCGAGGCTGAAGGTGACGGTGCCGATAAAGTGGGCGCTGCCCTTGACGCCGCAGTCGACGCAGTAGAGGTCGAGCGAGGCCGAGCCCTTGTCGCCGTTGACGGCCTTGGACGTGCTGTAGATCGAGTACTGCTCGCCCCAGTTCTTGCTCGTCTTGTAGCCCTTCTTGGGGGGCGCGATCTCGAGGCTGAGCGTCTTGTCAATCTTGACCGGGTTCTTGTCCAGCACGTGGTCGACCACCAGGCCGATGGGCGTCTTGGACACGACCTGCAGCGCGACGCCCGCGCCGGCCTTGTACAGCGAGACGGTGCCCTTGACGAGGCCCTTGGCGGCCGCCTTCACTAGCTTGAGCGGGTTCATGAAGCGGCGCTCGAGGCGACCCGCGGCACGCGAGCGGCGGTGGATCATGCGCACTCCGTGGCCACGCTGCAGGCCGGAGCCGTGGTTGCGGCGGCGCATCGCCGGTCCGACGGAGCGGGTGGCCAGATTGCCAGCGGCAGGGTACTCGTCGCCATCGGCGTCGTAGTCGGCCTCGTTGAAGTCGCCGAGACCGGGGGCAAAGTCGCGGAGCTCGTCGCTAAACGACTGGTCGTCGTCGAGGTTAAAGAAGCCAAGCGCCTGGTCGATCTCAATGTCAAAGTCGGGACCGCAGGCGGCGGCGGGGAAGCCGTCGACGGTGCTCGAGGCGGGGGCAGCGCAAGAGTAGACGGCGTTGGCCGGAGGCTTAGTGGGCCCGCCGGGACCAGAGGGCGTCGTGCCGGAGCCAGGAGTCGAGCCCGAGCCAGGCGTGGTGCCAGAGCCGGGGGTGGTGCCGGAGCCAGGGGTGGTACCAGAGCCGGGCGTCGAGCCAGAGCCAGGTGTCGTGCCGGAGCCAGGCGTCGAGCCAGAGCCAGGAGTGGTGCCGGAGCCAGGCGTCGAGCTAGAGCCAGGAGTGGTGCCGGAGCCAGGGGTCGTGCCAGAACCAGGGAGGGTGCCAGTGCCGGGGGTAGAGCCACCGGAGCCGCTGCCGGGCGTGGTGCCAAAGTCGACCTTCATGTCGGTGGCGACGTCGTCGATGGCGGCGAGGATGACCTTGACGTCGACGTCCATCTCCTTGTCGTCCCAGGCGAAGCGGTCGGCGGTGGGCTCGACGAGCCAAACGGTGCGCTCGTCGGGCGAGTCGGCCTTGCCGCACGAGTCGGTGTGCGAGACGAGGAGCAGGCGGCCCTTGACGTCGGACCAGCTCTTTTTGGCGCGGGCGTAGGCGTTCCAATCGGCGAACGGCACCTCGAGCACCGTCGAACCGCCCTTGCCGTCGCCCGACTTGCACTTGGCGTCGCCGATGCGCGACGAGTGGGTCAGGACGACGGCGGGCATGCTAAAGTTGGCGTGGAGCGCCGCAAACAGCTGCGAGGTCGACGCGTCAAACACGCCCGAGTCGGTGTAGAAGAGGTAGGCGCTGCCGATGGGGTCGATGCTGGCGAGCGACTTGGCATCGCCCTTCCACGGCATCGAGGGCTGCAGCTCCGGCGGCGTCTGGCCGTCCGGGTTGTGCGGGATGGCGCAGCGCTTCTTGGCGAGGTCGCACAGGCCCGAGCGGCAATTGGAGTTCTTGTAGCACGACGCGCCAAACGCCTTCTTGGCCGTGCAGTACGACTGGTCGCCGCTGCGCTGGCAGTTGCCCGTCAGGCACATGGCCGACGACGTGCACTTGGAGCCGCGGTGCAGGTTCCACGACTGGCAGGTGGCGGAGCGCGCGTCGCAGCTTCCCGACACGCAGCTGCGCCAGCCGGCGCACTTCTGGCCATCGGACTTCTTGGGCTTGCACGTGCGGCTCGACGTCGAGCAGTAGTGGTTGCGCCCGCAGTCGGCGTAGCTCTTGCACCTCTTTGCGGCGGCGCGGGCGTGGAGCTCGTGCGGGAGGGGAAAGTCGGGGACGAGGGGCTCGGGGACGGGGCGGACGACGATCGAGTCGAGGTGGTCCTGGAAGGTGTAGGCGTGGGTGTGGCTCGCGAGCGCCAGCAAGGTGGCCGCCACGGCGGTGAGCGAGGCGCTAAGCCTCATTGTGTCGATCTGCCGTGTCTGGAGAGGAGGTCCGCGTCTAGTCAAGCAACGGGCAGCCTCCTGGCGATGTCGAAACAGGGGTCGAGGCGAACAGTTCGAGCGAAGCAAAAGAGAGTGTGAGTGGTCGAGGGATCAGAGAGCGTAGGCGGTATCGGGAAAAGAGAGTGTCGGTTGATGCAGAGCTCGAGACCAGAGATGGGCCCTGACGCAAGAGGCGCCGGAGAAGAAGGGTCGACGGGAAAGGGAAGGAGGCGGCGGGGAGGGGAAGGGGAAAGAGAGAGGAGGAGGGGTGCGGGACGGCGATGAGGGGATACGACTGACGAGGCATGGTGCTCACCCGTGATGATGCTTTATACCTCGACGCTGTTCGCCTCGAGGCGGGCAAGCCGACGTCGCTGCCATCGGCCACCTTGGCTGCGATGGAGCCCCGGGGCGGCTCAGCGCCTGCCCTCGCGCGACGATGATCATGATCGACATGGTGTTTCAGTGGCCTGGTGGCTGATCAGCGGGCTGAAGTGGTCGGTTGCTCGTGTCGTCGAAGCCGGTGCAAAGGCAGAGAGGCTGCGGGCGAGGAGGATTTGCGCGGGCTGGAGGACACACAGGCCGAGACCCTCTGCGGCATCAATTGATACGTCGAGCAGCGCCTGGATCCTGTCCTGCCCTACCCGCTCTTGCAGACAGAGCCGGAGAGGCGGAGGGTGCGCAGGTCATCGTCTAGCGGGGAAAACGACACGCCTTTTGCGGCCCGCCTTGACGAGTGCCGTTGGGCTGGGATCGTTGCCATGGAACATGCGGATCTGAGGGTGAAGCCTGTCTGGATTCGCGACCCGATCCTCCGCCGTTCCGTCGGTGCGAGTGTCGAGGAGTGCGTAGGCTGCGGATGCGAGGGGTTGTCGGGTTGACGACTTGACGAGGCCGAGGCGACCCGGTCCAATTCTCTGGGCGCCGGTTTCATGATGGCCGCGAGGCGTTGGCAGCCTATAGTGGTAGCGGCTGGACGAGCCGCGGGGCGAGGGCAATGTCGAGAGGCGATCCGACGGAAGCGGGCGGGCGGCTGCGTTGCGCTGGGTTCTTTTCCCGCTTCATGGAAGGCGGCTTCGGCGGCGGCGTCGGCGACAGCGACGGCGTGACAGAAGGCTTCCTGGGGAGGTCTGTCCGGTCGGGGTCCAGGGTAGGGTTCGAGATCGTACGCCGAAGCAGTGGAAGCAGGAACGCCGTCGAGGCGGGTCGGTGGTGGCTGCCTCGCGGCTGGTGATGGAGGAGAGAGAGAGAGAAGAGGGAGCTGGCGAATGGCAGCTCCTATTTTGGGATCGCGGTGGTGCTGGCTGCGCATGCGTGCTGCTTGCTTGCGTGCTTGCTTGCTTGCTTGCTTGCTTGCTTGCTTGCTTGCTTGCTTGCTTGCTTGCTTGCTTGCCTGCCTGCTTGCTCGCCTGCCTGCGCCTGCCTGACTAGCTGCTCGCGCTCTCCGACAGGTCGGCCCCGCCCAGCCGAGCCAGCAGGCTGGCGGCCGGGCGGCTTCGGTGGGCGAAGGCCTTTGCTTGCTTTGCCTGCTTGCCTGCTCCTGCTTCCATCTGCAGGCGCGGGAAGCGGAGGCGGGCGGCCAGGCAGGCAGCGCGTGGCGCCTCCCGCCGGCTGCAGCCACCTCCCCGCTGTTGCTCTCGTCGCTCCGCAAAGCAACCGGGACTCTGCTCGCAGCGCTGTCTGCTCGTCGGCCGCTCTTCACCGTTCGCCTGGTCGACGGTCTGAAAGAATGCACATTGACCGCAGTCGATTGCTGCAAAGCGCTCAGACCTAGACGTTCCGGCCACAGAGCTGTCCTTTCGATGTCAAGGCCAGCCGATCCAGTCCGATGGCTCAAACTGAGCCGGGCTCATACCAGTAGTTTGGTATAGCCAAGACTACTATCTCTTCCAAGCGACCGAGGTCTCGGCATTGCGGCTTCGCTGCGGGTAAGTGCCCTTTGAACCGGGAGTGATTGGACGACATCGACAGCAGAGCAGGGTCGCGGGCAGATGCACGGCCAGGCCAGTCGGTGAACGGTGGAACGGCCAAGGCGGCGGGCCCAGACGCTTCTCTCGAGTTGCAACGTGGCGCCGACGAGCGTCGAGATCGCATGAGGGCAGGCGTGGTGGAAAAGGTACGGCGAGGCAACGCGGCAGGACAGAGACCGATCCCGACGGCCGGGAAGCGAGCAGATCAATGGCGGTGCAGACGCAGGCCGTCCTGCACCCATCGTCGAGAGCCTCGTCGGTCTCGTCAAGCACCAAGGTCAGCCGGCATCCAAGACCGTCTTCT
Organism: Pseudozyma flocculosa PF-1; assembly: GCF_000417875.1. Taxonomy (NCBI): domain Eukaryota; kingdom Fungi; phylum Basidiomycota; class Ustilaginomycetes; order Ustilaginales; family Ustilaginaceae; genus Pseudozyma; species Pseudozyma flocculosa. The sequence goes on from NW_006920891.1 coordinate 13,997, forward strand.
CGACTCGCTGGGCTCGCCACACGTGCAAGGGGCTGCGATGAGCCGGCTGGAAGCCACCAACAGAGGCTCGACTTGCACTCGACGAGCGAGACCCAACACCAGGGCCGGCGCAGAGGGAGGAGTCTGTCGTCGAACGGCCCCTCGTCAGGCCGGGGAACGGATCGTCCCGGCCCTCGGCGCAGCAATGGGCGGAGTGGTAGGGATGCGCGTCGAAAGGGGACCCGATCTGCTGCGGGCGTGGGAGAAGAGCCAGCCAAAGGGAGGCGGAGGCACCTTCGAGTAGGACAAGGGGGGAAGTCGGAGGTTGGGCGGGGCTCACGACAAGGGAGGCGCAGTCGGAATCGCTCCCTTTGCCTTCCGACGGGCGGCTCGGCGTACAAGATCCGGCCTCGTACGCCAGTAGTCAGCCCCGTCGTCCCTGGCTCAGTCGATGGCACTCTTCCGTGTGCTTGACAGCGAGCCGAGGACGACTTGTTGATCACGATAAACCGCTTCGAGCGTCGGTGCTGTTCGCTTCCTCTGGACTTCAGATCACGACAACGGCCGTCAGTTGCTCGCGCGAGAGAGAAAGGTCCCAAGGGGCCGCGAGTCGTCGCAGGGCGTGAGTTGCTCTCACGTCGAGACATGGACCTGTCCTGCTACAATGGGACGTACAGGGCGTTGCGAGGTTCGGCCAGGATCAGCAATCGGGTCGACTCGAACAGGAAAGGCCCTCGTGCCAGGCCCTCGTCGAGGCAGGCTTGTGGATGGCCACCCTCGGACGACGAGCAGCCTCTTTCATTGCAATTCAAGAGGCTCGAAGGGAGGCGCCGAATAGGGAGGCGACAGCAGACATGAACGGGTACTCGAGGCCTTACGCGTGTGTAGTCCTACAGGAAGCTGGGCGAAAGGCGGGACAGCGAGAAGTGCACGCGTCCCTCAGGCGAGATCCTGCTGCCTGCGTCGAGGTCGTGCTGCGGGTGAGACTACGCTTCACCGACACAGCGCTGTGCATGCGTGGCGGAGACCAGGACGGCCGACGAGCAAGAGACGGCCGCGGTCGTCGATGGCAGAAGTCGACGGAGAGAAAGAAGCAGGGAGAGATATGGCGGAGGGAGGGAGGCCCGACGAGGATGCTGCGACAAGGGCGCGTCATTTTGGCACCATTTCGGAGGTCGTTTTTTATGACGGAAGGCCCGGCGCAGACTGACCTTCCAAACCGCCTTGCCGGGTCATGTCGAGGGACCTTGTGACGGCGAGGTCGCCAACAGAGAGGCTGCCAGACGAGCAAGAGCATCGACCTTGGCTGTCGAGAGGTGCTTCGCTGGCTAGGCAGTGAGGTGGTAGGAGCCCAGGACGAGGCACGCACGGCCGTTGCCCATGGCTCGAGGACGATCGTGGAAGCCATGTCGCTGGTCAAGGGGCGCCCTGAAAACAGAGAGCGGCGACAAGGAGGAAGCGATCGTGAACGAGGGGCAGCTAGAGAGCATCTCGAGGACCGGACTCGGCGTGGCAGCGGCTGCCATGCAGAAGCAGCGAGCTGAGAGCCGCCGAGGTTGGCGGAACGACCCCGATGCGGCTGAATCGGCATTTGGAAGCGTTGCCCGATTTTCAATCTCTTCGGCGCCGGCGGGCGGGCGGACGGGCTGGCAGGGATGCTGGCAGGCGGGCCAGCCTCCACCTCAGGGGCCTGGCAGGCGTTGGGCTGGCAGACGACGGGGGCGAGGCGAGGCTGTGCTCAGCGCGAGGGCAGGGCAGGGCAGGGCAGCGCAGGGCAGGCCCGGGTTGCGGGCGGAGGGTCCGGGGGCGGGCGATAGCGCTGCCAGATCGGCCTGGCCTGCCTTCCCCCTTGTCGGTGGGGGGCGGGCCGTGCTGTCCGTGCGTGCTCGGGGCTCGGTGCAGGTTGGCCCGCCGCCTCTCAGTCGACCGACCTTCTGGCGAGAACCCTTTCTGGGCTCGACTCCAGTCGTCGATCCGGCAAGGCCTCGCTCCACGCCTCGCTCCACACCTCGTTCGACCGATCGACACCACCGGCTCCTCCTCTTTCGCTCCTCCATCCGCTCCACCTCCCTCTCGTCTTTCGTCTATCCACCCAACACCTCGTCTTCGCTCAACGACCATCTCTCCTTCCGCCGACTAACCTGCCCCTCCCCGGCCGATTGCCTCGCAGCCCCCTCTCCCCGCCGATAACGACCCTCGGCCCGCGGCGCAATCGTACCGGATCGGCCCACGCTTCTCCTGACCTGGGACCTCGGCATCCAAACAGGACTTCGACTGGGACCATCTTGCGCAACCCTCTTCCTCGCCACATCTCCGCCGCTCCGGATCCATCACTCGAGCCGGCCTAGCGCCCGCCCACACACCCGCCATGGCCATCTCAAAACGGGCCGGCGCCAAAAAGGGCGCCGCAAAGTCGGCCCCTCCCCCCTCGAAATCCAATGCCGGCGCATCCTCGTCAAAGGGCGGCGTCGCAAAGGCAGACTGGAGGGAAGGCTTCAAAAAGCCACAGGCGGGCGTCTCGGACATGACGCTACTCTCCAAGGTATCCAACGAGGAGATCAACTCGAACCTCCAGAAGCGCTTCGAGAATGCCGAAATCTACGTACGTAGGGGGTCTCCTCGCCCGCAACCTCGCCGCCACCCTGACATCGTGTCTTGCAGGTGTCTCCCCAGCTGACCGGCTGACCTCTGCGACCGCCTCGTCCCTGCCTGTCCGCATCGCATCCCTCCCCACCTACAGACCTACATCGGCAACGTCCTCATCTCGGTCAACCCGTTCCGCGACCTGGGCATCTACACCGACGACGTCCTCCAGTCCTACCGCGGCAAGAACCGCCTCGAGATGACGCCCCACGTCTACGCCATCGCAGAGGGCGCCTACTACAACATGGCCGCCTACAAGGAGAACCAGTGCGTCATCATCTCGGGCGAGTCGGGCGCAGGAAAGACCGAGGCGGCCAAGCGCATCATGCAGTACATTGCCGCCGTCAGCGGCGACGGCGGCGGCGCGGGCAGCGGCGGCATCCAGGGCATCAAGGACATGGTGCTCGCCACCAACCCGCTCCTCGAGAGCTTCGGGTGCGCAAAGACGCTGCGCAACAACAACTCGTCGCGCCACGGCAAGTACCTCGAGATCATGTTCAACCCGCAGGGCGAGCCCGTCGGCGCCAGCATCACAAACTACCTCCTCGAAAAGAACCGCGTCGTCCAGCAGATCCGCGACGAGCGCAACTTCCACGTCTTCTACCAGTTTACAAAGGCCGCCTCGGACGCCCACCGCGACGCCTACGGCATCCAGGGGCCCGAGGCCTACGCCTACACGGCCAACAGCGGCTGCCTCGAGGTGCCCGGCATCGACGACGCCGCCGACTACCGCGACACGCTGGCCGCCATGCACACCATCGGCCTCTCGGCCGCCGAGCAGGACAACATCTTCCGCATGATTGCCGCCATCCTGTGGATCGGCAACGTCCAGTACGTCGAAGACGCCGAGGGCAACGCCCAGATCGCCGACGCCGCCGTGCCCGACTTTGTCGCCTACCTCCTCGAGGTCGACGCCGGCAACGTGACAAAGGCCCTCACCCAGCGCATCATGGAGACCCAACGCGGCGGGCGGCGCGGCTCGGTGTACGAGGTGCCCCTCAACCCGGCCCAGGCAGCCGCCTCGCGCGACGCCCTCGCCAAGGCCATCTACAACAACATGTTTGACTGGATCGTCGAGCGCATCAACCAGTCGATGCGCCCCGCCGCCAACGCCGGCGCCGCCAACGTCATCGGCGTGCTCGACATCTACGGCTTCGAGATCTTTGACAACAACTCGTTCGAGCAGCTCTGCATCAACTACGTCAACGAGAAGCTGCAGCAGATCTTTATCGAGCTGACGCTCAAAAAGGAGCAGGAGGAGTACGCCAGCGAGCAGATCCAGTGGACGCCGATCAAGTACTTCAACAACAAGATCGTCTGCGACCTCATCGAGGAGCGCCGCCCGCCCGGCATCTTTTCGGCGCTCAACGACGCCTGCGCCACCGCCCACGCCGACCCGACGGCCGCCGACAACTCGTTCATCCAGCGCACGGGCATGCTGGCGTCGAACCCGCACTTTGAGTCGCGCGGCACCAAGTTCCTCGTGCGCCACTACGCCGGCGACGTCATGTACAACGTCCAGGGCATGACGGACAAGAACAAGGACGCGCTGCTCAAGGACATCCTCGACCTCGTCGACTCGTCGGCCAACGGCTACCTCCAGAAGCTCTTCCCGGACCGGCCCGACCCCAACAGCAAGAAGCGGCCCCCGACCGCCGGCGACCGCATCAAGGCGAGCGCCAACGCCCTCGTCGACAACCTGATGAAGGCGCAGCCCTCGTACATCCGCACCATCAAGCCCAACCAGAACAAGAGCCCGACCGAGTACGACGTCCAGGCCATCCTCCACCAGATTAAGTACCTCGGCCTGCAAGAGAATATCCGCGTCCGCCGCGCCGGTTTCGCCTACCGCAACACGTTCGAGAAGATGGTGGAGCGCTTCTACCTCCTCTCGCCCGCCACGTCGTACGCCGGAGAGTACATCTGGCAGGGCGACGCCAAGTCCGGGTGCGAGCGCATCCTCACCGACACGGGCATCGCCCGCGACGAGTGGCAGATGGGCGTCACCAAGGCCTTCATCAAGAATCCGGAGACGCTGTTCGCGCTCGAGACGATGCGCGACCGCTACTGGCACAACATGGCGATGCGCATCCAGCGCGCCTACCGCAACTACCTGCGCTACAAGGAGGAGTGCGCGCGCCGCATCCAGCGCATGTGGCGCAACAACAAGGAGGGGCTGGCCTACGTCCAGCTGCGCGACTACGGCCACCAGGTGCTGGCGGGACGCAAGGAGCGCCGCCGCTTCAGCCTGCTTGGCATGCGCCGCTTCATGGGCGACTACCTCGACGTGGGCGGCAAGGGCGGCGGCGCCGAGGGTCAGATGCTGCGCCAGGCCGCGGGGCTCTCGGCGGGCGAGGATGTGGCGTTTAGCGCGCGTATCCAGCTCCTCGTGTCGCGCCTGGGCCGCTCGAGCAAGCCGAGCCCGCGCTTCCTGGTCCTCACCGACAAGGCCGTCTACCTGCTCGTCACGCAGCTCGTCAATAACCAGGCCCAGACGACGTGCGAGCGGCGCATCAACCTGTCGGCCATCACGGCCGTCGGCCTGTCGAACCTGCGCGACGACTGGGTCGTGCTCAACGTCGGCGGCGCCAGCGTCGACCCGGACCCCGTCTTCCACTGCGCGTTCAAGACGGAGCTCGTCGTCCACCTCCTCCAGCGCACCAGCGGCGGCGTCAACGTCAACGTGGCGCCGACGCTCGAGTACGCCAAGAAGAAGGACAAGAAGGCGCAGATCACCTTCAAGAAGGACGAGACGATCCGGCGCGACGACGTCTACAAGAGCTCGACCGTCTCGGTGCCGACGGGCGAGCCGGCCAACAGCCAGTCGAAGCCCGCTCCGAAAAAGAAGCCCGGCCTCGTCCGACCCATCACGTCTGGCAAGCTGCTCAAGGCCGGCGGTCCGTCGAACCCCAATAGCCGCGCCAAGCCCCGTA
>NW_006920891.1:21419-22685 GCF_000417875.1 Pseudozyma flocculosa PF-1
TGGGGCGAGACCGCCTCCCGTCGCGCCCAAGCCTCCCGCCGGCGCCGGTGGAGGTGCCGGTGGAGGTGCGAGAGCTGTGCCACCACCGCCGCCGCGTCGATGAGACCGGGGTGCGGCTGGGCTTGGCAGGCCAAGAAGAGGGAACGACGAGCACGCAACATGAAAGGCCACGACTTACGCACAACCTCACCCCTCTACGCCAGCCCCGGGCCCTGGTCCGAGTCCCGCTCGCTTGCTCGCTTGCTTGCTTGCTTGCTCGCTTGCTCGCTCGAGCTCGTTGTACGGCCCCTCGACCCCGTCTGCGCCGGGGGAAAGGCGGAAAGATATGGAATAGACAGAAACAAAGTTGCCTTGGCGCCCTCGGCCCCCGCTCGCGTTGTTGCTCGTCGGCATCCTTCAGAGGCATGGCGGACGATGAAAGTCTGGAGTGCCCATGCGTGCGCGCGGACCCCGTTGAGGGCGATGGAGGGCCGCGATGGGGAGCCACGATGATCGATGGAGCCCAGATACCGAAACAGCCACTTCCGTACGGACCTGGAAGCTCATCGGCGCCAGGGTCGACCGATGCAATCATGAATGCGATGCGATGCGATGCTGAACGAGCGGGCGAGGTGAAACGCCACGATGCGCCGAACGAACGAAAGGCGACGGGACAGGACGGGACGGGAGGGTGTCGAGACAGAGGGGGTGGGGGCGACGCGACGGAACGGAACGGAACGGGACGGGACGGGACGGGCAGAGAGGTGCGAATAAGATACGGACGGATGAACGGCTGACGGAGAGACGGCGGACGCGTCCGCTACTCGGCGCCCGTCGAGGCGGCTGGTGGATTGATGTGTGCGTCGAAAAAAGACCTGGAGTCAGGATCGGTTGGGCTGGCTGGATCGTTGGCGTGTCGAGGAGCGCTCGACGTTGCTGCTGCTGTCGCTGCCGCTGTGTCGATATCGGCGAAGAGAACCACCGACGAAGAGAACCACCGGCGACCGGGACGAGATCGCCTTGCCGCGTTTCGGCATCGCGGGCGGCGGGCGCGTGCGTGCGTGCGTGCTGGCACGGCTCGCTGGGCTCACTGAGCCGGTCGGCTGGTGTCGATGGGGGGAGGGACGGCATGGATGCCCGGGCCCGTCTCGCCGACCTTTTCCACGTGGCCAGGCGGGGCGCTGACCGTGTGACGGGGCTCGCCGACGCCCATGGCCTCCGAGGGTCCAGTGCCAGCAGCGGGGGCGGTGGTGGCGCCGCCGCCGCCGCCGACGACGGCGTCGCGAC
>NW_006920891.1:22705-28300 GCF_000417875.1 Pseudozyma flocculosa PF-1
GCTCGTGCCGCTGCCCACCTCCCTGCCGGCCTCGCCGCCATAGACCTCGGAGCCCTTGCCGGAGCGCAGGTCGAGGGCGTCGTAGTCGCACCTGCTCAGCATGGCCAGGAAAAAGAGGCAAAAGGCCGGCTTGGTCAAGAGGTCGAGCACGCCAAAGAAGACCATCTGACGGGGTCGCTCGGAGAGGCGAGGGGGGATTTGGTCCACGGACGAGAAAGGCAAGGAGTGCCCGACCGTCAGTTCGAGTCTCTCCTTTTCGCAGACGGGCCGGACGCCGCTCGCGCCTCGTCTCTCCGCCCCGCGGCTACCCACCTCGGAGCTGACGCCGATGACGTTGCCGCCCTCGGACAGGCCCCAGCTAATGGGGTAGAGCAGGAAGAGGAAGCCGAGGTACGAGATGCCGGCGACGTAGGCGTTCCTGAACGCGCTGCCGTACTGGCCTGCGCCTCGTACGCCGGGCCCAAAGAGCGAGTAGAGGACGTAGAAGAGGGCGGCGCACGCGAGCGTCTGCAGGGAGGGGGGTTTCCAACGTCGCCGAGGTCGCGCCGGGTAGATTCAGGCGCAAGAGAGCAGCGGCAGGTCAGTCGTACCGCTCGCAACGCGATGCAGACGGTCTCGCGGCGCCCATCTCGGCGGTCGTCTCGGCAGACATCTCGACGACAGCGCAGGCAACGCGCGGCGACTCACAAAGTAGCCCCACTTGTACGAGGTGCGGACGAGCGCGCCGACGAGGCCGCAGACGACCATGAGGACGTCAAAGAAGAGGACGACCCAGATGCTCGAGAGGGGCATGGGGGTGATGAGGAGGAGGCTGAGGAGGAGGAGGGGCGTGGTGATGGTCCAGTCGATGTAGCGGGCATACCAGATCTGGCGCGTGGGCCGGCCGGCGACGCCCGAGCCGGTGCCGGCGCCGTGGAGAAACTCGACGGTGATGGGCGTGGCGCCGAGGTCCGAGGCCATGGAAAAGTAGGCGACCGAGGCCGTGGCGAGCACCGCGGCAAAGAGGTAGTGGAAGGCGCGGTGCCTGCGCGCCTCGACCGTCGACCAGGCCAGCACGCCAATCGTGGTGGCGGCCATGATGGAAAAGACGGCCCACAGCCAGTCGCTGCCCCACCTGGTCAGGGCGATGTCGGCGTTGGGCGGGTTGACGCGCAGCGCCTGGTTGCCCGACCTCGAAAAGAAGCCGAGCGGACCAAACGCGACGTCCGACGAGGCGTCCATGGTGGGTCAAGGCGAGGCGGTCAGGAGATAGGAAAAGGGAAAGAGGGCGCGAGCGGGGAGAACGACGACGAAGAGGAAGCGGATCGACACGAGGTGACGGCGATGGCGTTGAGATGGTGGCCGCGTCGCGGCTCTGCGCAGTGGTACGAGTGTGTCGGATGAGCTGGCGAAAGGCGGTCGACTGCCAAGGCTGGTTGAGGCTGGCGGGTGGGCGATCTGGGGGCACGGGAAGGAGACGATGGTGGCGAGGAGGAAGGGGCAGGAGACGAGGACGCGGCCGCTTATATCGAGTGCCAGACGCGCAGCTGCCGCCTCAACCAGGCCAGTCGGCGCCTGGCAGCAACGACGGGCAGACGAGGGGGCGTGCAATCCCAGGAGGGGAGGTCGTCTCTGTCCAGTTGCGTGCGTGGGGCCGTATGGCGACCTCGTGCGCAGTCGGGCAGGCGGGCAGGCGGGCAGGCGAACAGAGGCGGGCATGCGAGAGGGTGAGGTTGGGGCGATGCACAACGACGACAGACGGGTGGCAGCAACGACCGCAGCAGCTCATCCAGAGGAAGAGAGGCTAGGCAGGCAGCGAGAGGTGGCCTGTCCACGTCCCTCGCTCGCGATCTCTTTGTCGGTCGAAGGGTCTGTGCGTGCCTCTGCAGACGAAGCTGTGGTGCGTTCGATCGCCGACTGCGGCGGTGGGTCGCGTCCTATGCCAGGCGAGGCAGGCGAGGCAGGGGAGGCAGGCAGGCCAGCGGAGGGGGGGGCCAGGAGCGAGCTAGCGAGGCCAGGCTCAGTCGGTGCTGAATCACCTAAGGATCTCGCGAGCCCCGCCCGCGCGGCTGCCCTGCACCGCACCGCACCGCACCGCACCGCGACGAATCGGAGCAGCGCGCTCGCTCGCTCGTTCGCGCCCACCCTCGTTCCTGCTCTGCGCCCGGCAGGCAGGCAGGGTGGCGCGGCTGGCTGGTAAGCTGACTGGCTGGCTGCGCTGAGCTTTCGCGCCCTAACCCGCCCTGCCTGCGTATGAAGCGCGCAAGCAAGGTCGGCTTCGGCCAAGCCGCTGGCTCCTGCCTCGATCTGACCCCGTCTATCGAGCTGGGCGACGAGCGACGAGCGACGGGCGACAAGGGACGAGGAACGAGGAATGAGCGACGAGCGAGCGAGCGAAGCAGGGCAGGGAGCATGCTCAAAGGGCGCTGGATGGCAGCGGCTCGCTCGTCGGTCCCACCCGTGCCGTGCCGCGCCGTGTTCTCGTCGGGCGTCGGTGCGACCCGAAACGATGTTGCTCTGCCTGGCCTCATTCGACACCCTCGTCGGACCGGGTCCGCTCCGCTCCGACTCCCTCCATCGGGCTTCTTTGCCGCCATCCCTCGTCGGCGCCATCCCCCGACAGCAGTGCACTCTCTCGTCTCCCCAAGTCTCCTTACGCCTCTCGAGCTCGATCACGGTACAGACTGGGCACAGAGCTCGAAAGAAGCGGAACGACGTATCGACGTCGCCGCCGCCGCCGCCACACCACAACGCACCCCGGCTAGAAAGACGTTCCAACGGCCCTTGACGCCATGACGATTGCAATGACCCAGATGGAAAACTAGAGACGCGTAGAGATACGATAGCGGAGGAAGCGCGAGCGGACAGGGAGGGAGGCGGTTCCAGGCTGCGGGGGTGGAAGATGGGGACTCGACAAGAGCGGGAGACGGCGAAGCCGCGAGGCCGCCTTCACAATGACGACGAAGGCGATGTCGATGCCGATGCCGTCGCCGTGCCCGTCTTGACCCTGACTTCGACGCGCTCAATGGCCTCCTTGAGCTCCTTGGGGCCCGGCTTGGCCGCCACAGCGTCCGGCTCGACGCCCAGGTTCTCGACGATCCAGTTGCGCGTCGTCGGCCCAATGACGGCGATGCGCGGATACCGCCGCCGGCCCGCCGCCTGGCTCGTGACGGTGGTGGTCGCACGCTGCTGCGGCTGCGGCTGGTCCTTGTCGTCTCCCGACGCCTTGGCCGCCGCGTTCGATGGCTGCCCCGGACTGGCCTCCTTGTCGACGTCTGACGCAGCGCCGTTCGCTGCTGGCCCGGCCGGGGCGCCCGAAGCGCTCCCTCCTGCTCCGGCAGAATCGCCGCTACCGCTGCCGCTGCCGCTGCTCTGAGGCGACGCCTTTTTGACCGCGATCGGCGGCGGCGGCAGCCACTTGCGACGGCGGAATTCGTCGAGTGCGTAGCCGACGCCGCTGGGCGAGAAAAAGACGATCCAGTCCGGTTTGGCCTCGGCCATGCGGCTCGGTGGCTTGCCCGTTGCCTCGCTGGCTGCGGCTGCTGCCGAAGATGTCGACGATGACCGGCCCTGCGTCTTGTTGCGCAGCGCCTTGAGGATCGCGTCCTCCTCAAGCGGGTTCATGGGCTCCGGATTGAGAGTCGCCGGCGACGCCACCTGTGCAGCCGAGGGCAGCATCGTCGAGCCGGCGCCGCCCCCTTCGATACCGGCGCCCTGAGTCGCCTTTTTCGCCGCCGCAGCTGCGGCCGCTCCCTCGGACGACGACGACGACGACTGGCCCGAGGACGCGGTAGCGGCCGGCGTCATGGTGCTGACGCCTAGCGGCGTGCCGACCGACGGCACGTAGTTGTGCGACAGAGGCTTCCGTGCCTCGTCCAGCACCGCCGTCGACGCTGTCTCGGCCGCATCCGACGAGGCCCCGGCCGGGTTGGGGGTGCGGGACCCGCTGCCGCTGGGCCTGCGGCTGCCTGGTCGCGAGCTGAAGCTGCCGCTGCTGGGCCGCCGGCTGACGGGGCGAGAGATGACGGTGGGCAGCGACTTTGCGAGGGCGGCGCAGCCCTCGTGGAAGTGGCGGTCGGGCCCGGTCTCGTAGACCTGCAGCTCCTCGAACGGGATGGGCTGCGATGGCGGCGGCGGCGAGGAGAGGAGCGTGGGGATAGTGGGCGCGTTCTTGTCGCCGACGAGGTACAGGATGGGTTCCGGTTGCGGTGCCGGAGCAGTGGCCGACGAGGAGGATGGAGACGAGGAGGAGGAGGAGGAGGCGGCCACACCTGACGCTGCGAGCGGTTGCGGGACCACTGAGGCCATTGGGTCGCGGGCGGCGGTGTGGTCGATGAGCGAGGGGCTGGAAAAGTGGCGGATGACGTAGTTTGCGAGGGCCTCTCCGGTGCCGGTGGCCTCTCCGCCCATGACGAGGCGAGGCCGCAGCCAGGGCGCCAGGGGAACGTTTCGGAGCGCCGTGGCCGTGGCGGGGCCGACTGCGAAAAAGGGGATGCGGGTCCAGAGGGTGGGCGAGTCGGAGGTGGACCTGCCCTGGGAGCGGAGGGATTGGTAGGCGCGCTGTCCGGCTGCGACGTAGGCCTCTACAGCGCGCTGGCTGGTGACGATGACGCCGCGGTAAGGGGTGCGCGAGGTGGGATCGTGCGGGTCCGGATGCCCCTTGAGGAGGCGATCTGCGAGGGCGTCGGTATTTACGAGGTCGTGGGAGAGGATGGGGAACGAGGTGACGCAGTACTCGATCTCGTGCTCCTGCTGTCGTTCGTCGAGGGGAAAGGAGAGGTGGTGGGTCATGAGGCGTGGGGTGTCCTGGATGAATTTGCCCTTGCGGCGTCCGGTGGGCGAGGTGGGTAACCCGGAGGAGGACGAAGGGGACGAGGCCGTCGCTGCCGAGGCTGTTGCTGATGCTGCTGCTGCTGCTGCCGCAGTGGTCTGGGCGAGTGCGGTCTTGATGAGGTCGACTGCGCTTGGGTCTGTTGCGGTGCTCAGGGGTCCGATGCTTGCTGCGCCGGGGAGCGGTGTCGAGGTGCCCGACTCGAGTGCCGAGTCGGCGAACGAGGGGAGGCAAAAGGAGCCAAAGGCATCGTGGTAGGGGTCGGTGCCCTGTGAGGTGGGCACGGGGGTGCGTAGGAGGAGGACGGAGACGAGGTGTGTGGTGTCTTCGATGTCGTTGGCGACGGCAGCGGTGGTGGTGGTCGACATGGTGCCGGTCGGCGTCGATGAAGGGGAGACGAAAGGGATGGTGCCGAGGCTCGGAGGAAGTGGGCCAGACGGTAGCAGCAACAGGCGCCAGATAGGGAGATGGCAAAGGGGCGGGTGGTGGTCGAGAGGCAAGGGAGGGAGGGAGGGGTCGCCGACGAGGAGAGAGAGAGGGAGAAAGAGAGGCCGAGGGCGAGGCGAGGCAGTGACCATCGGGCTGCCAGGTGCCGATGACGAGGCTGCGGGTGCACCTTGGGCCTTGCTTGGCCTTGGCCTTGGCCTTGGCCTTGGCCTTGGCCTTGGCCTGTGCTGGCTGGCTGGCTGGCATCGGACGCGCCGATGCTGCTGGCTGGCGATGGTGCGAGCCAACACGGGTCGACGCCGACGAGCGGTGCCCCCGCTGCTGGCGGTCGCAAAGGT
>NW_006920891.1:28855-31535 GCF_000417875.1 Pseudozyma flocculosa PF-1
GCCTGCCTGCCTGCCTGCCTGCCTGCCTGCCTGCCTGCCTGCCTGCCTGCCTGCCTGCCTGCCTGCCTGCCTGCCTGCCTGCCTGCCTGGTGGCCACGCGAGCAGGCCGGTCCACCATCGAGATCCGGATCCGAGCCGAGGCTGGCCTGGCCCCGCAATCAACGCGTCGGCCACCGTGGGCAGGCCAGCGGGGACGCGTTGGTCTGGCTGACAGCAGCACCGGCAAAGCAGTGCCCAGACCGAGACAAACCGTCTGGCGGGGCACAAGCAAGAGAGCCAGCCCGCGTTGACCCTTTTTCGCCTCCGCCACTGTGCGGGCCCGTCGGCGCTGGTACCATTGCCTTGCCTTGCCTCGTACCCTGAGCTTCTTCTCGCCCCCCGCACTCCATCATCGCCGTTCTTCCCCTGTCCCCCATCCCTCTCCCCATCCCCATCGCATTATTGCTGCCTCGCCTTCTCTCTGCTTGATCTTCCCTCCTCCTCTTCCCCGTCCCTCGGCCCCCTTCGCCATTGCCTCGTTTCATCTATTCTCGCCCACGCACTTGCCCTTCCGCCCGAACTCTGCACCCGACCCCGGCCCGCACCGCTCCGTCTCAATCGTCACTCGGATCTGCCTCGGACGTTGACCTTCGATCCGACGCTTTTCCGCTCCATTGCCCCTGCGACCCATTGCACCATCGACTCGAGCCGACGCACCCTCGCTCCATTGCCCGTGCGCCTCGGTCCCAGCATTCACTCGATCCGACGCACCTCCGCTCCATTGCCATCGCACCTGCTCTAGCATCGACTCGATCCTCCTCGACACTTGACCCACCATCACAGCACCGCCCAAGCTCCCCGCACCCCACTCGCTCACGCCCACCACCGCCCACCATGGCGCCCACCGCTGACAACGACGACAAGGAGCTCCTGCGCGCCGCCGCACAGGCAGACGGCAATGCAGAATCCAGCGGTGCCGAAAACACACCCGACCGCCGCGATCGCAAGCCCACTGCGTCCAGCCAAAAGCCCGAAGAGGACCCCGCCGTGCACGACGAGCGCATCAAGAAGCTCAAGTTCCTCCTCAAACGCAGCGGCGTATACTCGCGCATCATGGGCGAGAAAATGGAAAAGGAGCGCAAGGCGAGGGCAGAGGCCGCCGCAAAGGAAGCAGCAAAGCAGCAACGCCGCGACACGGCACAGCCGCCAAAGGGCTCAACCAAGGGGCAGTCGAAAAAGGAGCGTGATCAGGCCGGCGCACCAAACGCATCCTCAGCGACCACGACGCGGAGATCCACGCGGCACGGCGACGCTGCGGCAGAGGACGCCGCCACCTCTTCCGCCACGACGAGGTCCAGGCGCGGCGGCGGCGCGGAGGCCAACAAGAAGCGCAAGGCCGAGGGCTACGACGTCAGTGCCTACCTCGACGAACAGGACCTCGAGCAGGCAGGCTCCGAGGACCCGGCCAAGAAGCAAAAGAAAAACGACGGCAGCGCCGCCGCAAAGGCCACGGGCACGGGCAGCGACGACCCGGCGGCCAAGGTCCAGGCCGAAGCGGCCGAGGCCGAGGCGCACGCCGCACAAGAGGGCCGCGACGTCGATGTCAACGGCGATGGCGACGACGACGGCGATGGCGAGTCCAAGGAAAAGGACCACCGCACGCAGCCCAAGCTCGTCACGGGCGCCACGATGCGCGACTACCAGCTCGACGGCCTCGAGTGGCTAGTCAGCCTCTACGAAAACGGCCTCAACGGCATCCTGGCCGACGAAATGGGCCTCGGCAAGACGCTCCAGACCATCTCGTTTCTGGCCCACCTGCGCGGCAAAAACGTGTGGGGCCCCTTTCTGATTGTCGCGCCCCTCTCGACGATCAACAACTGGGTGCTCGAGTTCCGACGGTTCACGCCCGACATCCCCGTCATCATGTACCACGGCACCGGCGACGAGCGGCGCGAGATGCGGCGCACCTACCTCCAGACGCCCACGATCCGCAGCGAGCAGCTCCTCTTCCCCGTCGTCGTCACCAGCTACGAGGTCATCATCCGCGACCGCGCCCACCTGGCCAACCACCCGTGGAAGTTTATCGTCGTCGACGAGGGCCACCGCCTCAAGAACCTCAACTGCCGCCTCGTCCGCGAGCTCAAGGCCTTCAAGAGCGCCAACCGCCTCATCCTCACCGGCACCCCGCTCCACAACAACCTCGCCGAGCTGTGGTCGCTGCTCAACTTTATCCTGCCCGACATCTTTGACGACCTGGCCACCTTCGAAGCGTGGTTCGACTTTTCCGACATCCACGAGGACGGCGCCAACCGCATCCTGACCAAGATGGACTCGGCCAACATCATCACGCAGCTCCACGAGATCCTCAAGCCCTTCCTGCTGCGCCGCCTCAAGGCCGACGTCGAGGCCAACCTGCCGCCCAAGAAGGAGTACCTCCTCTACGCGCCCCTCACCCGGATGCAAAAGGACCTCTACGACAGCATCGTCCGCCGCGACATCCGCAAGTCGCTCCTCGTCCGCAAGACGGGCCTCGAGTGGGACGAGATCCAGGAGATCCTCGACGACCCGGACGGCACCAACACCCGACCACGGCCACGGCCACCCGCGAGAGCAGCCGCGCCGCCTCGCCCAAGACCGCCGGCGGTCGCGCCAAGGCCAAGGGCAACGGCCACGCCAATGGCAACGGCAATGGCCACGCCGC
>NW_006920891.1:31555-42811 GCF_000417875.1 Pseudozyma flocculosa PF-1
GCATACATTATACGAAGTTATACGAGACACGCCGACGTCGCGCGCGTCGACACCCGCCCGGCGCTCGACGCGGCGGGCGGCGCGGGCGGCCAAGGGCGGCTACGGCTACAACGACGCCGAGGACGACGGCGCCTACTTTAACCGGCTCGAGGTCGAGTCGCGGCGCGCCCCGCGGCCGCTGTCGCCAGCCGCGGCCGAGCGGCAGGGCAAGCTGTACGCCATCAAGGAGGCGCAGAAGTCGATCAACAACATGCACCTCGAGAACATGGTGATGCAGGCGCGCAAGGTGTGCAACCACCCGTTCCTCTTTGACTGGCCCATCGACCCGGACACGGGCAGCTTTGTCGTCAACAAGAACCTGATCAACGCGAGCGGCAAGATGCTGATGCTCAACCGGCTGCTCGACGAGCTCTTTGCGCGGGGCCACAAGGTGCTCATCTTTAGCCAGTTTACGACGATGCTCGACATTATCGAGGACTGGGCCAACGAATACAAGGAGCTGCGGACGTGCCGGATCGACGGCTCGACGTCGCAGGTGGACCGGCGCGAGCAGATGCGCAGCTTCAACGAGGACACGGGCCCGGACGCGTGCAACCTCTTTTTGCTGAGCACGCGCGCCGGCGGGCTGGGCATCAACCTGGTCGCGGCCGACACGGTGATTTTCTTTGACTCGGACTGGAACCCGCAGATGGACCTGCAGGCGCAGGACCGGGTGCACCGCATCGGGCAGACGAAGCCGTGCCTCATCTTCCGGCTGGTGAGCGCCAATACGGTCGAGCAGCGCATCCTGAAGCGGGCGGGCAACAAGCGCAAGCTCGAGGCGCTCGTCATCCAGCAGGGCAAATTTCGACTTCCCGCCGGCTACAATGCCGGTGGGGCTGGGGGTGTCAAGAGGAAAAAGGAAGACGAGATGGCAGAGATGGCGTCCAACCTGCTCAAGCTCGAGGGCGAACAGGTGCAGCTGGCCGGCGAAGACGACGAGATCATCAGCCAGGCTAACCTCGAAAAACTCCTCGATCGCAGTCCTGCCGCCTACGAGCGCCGTACCGGCTGGGTCACGAGCCGATCCGGCGGCGAGGGCGACGAGGCGGGTGGCCAGGCCGCCTTCGAGGTCACCGAGACCGTCGTCGATGAGGCCAACGAGGAGATCGCCAAGCTCCTCGCGGGTGGTGGCGGCAGTGGTGGCGATTGATGACGCGGCGGCGGCAGGGCGCTACGGGCGTGGCACGACGGGCTGCTGTCGATTGGCCCCACGGGCGGGCGGACGGTGTCTATCTAGCGAAAAAAGGGGGGCGAGACGGGTTGCCCCCCCACGGTCTCCGTAGACGAATTCCAACTCATCTATTACCCTCCTCTGCCTTGCCTCCGGTCTCTCCAACACTGCTGGCCGTCTGCGACGTTACGCCGCCTTGGCCTCAACGCTCTGCTGATCGTCGACGACGCCGTTCGCCTCTGTCTTGGTCTTGGAAGACGACGGCTCAGCGGCGAGGAGCGACCAGCCGAGGTGCTGCACCGTGTCGAGAATAGCATCGGCGAGCCAGTCAAAGTCGCTCTCCTCGAGCCAGACCTGCGCGCTGACGCGGAACCAGATCGTGTCGGCGTGGACGTAGAAGGGCACGAAAGTCGGGTACCGATCCGCCAGCGCCGTCTGGAAGCGGCTCGCGACGAAGGCGAGCGAGGGCATCGCCTCCGCCTCCGCCTCCGCGCTGCGCAGGCTGTCGAGGTCGAGGGGGAGGCTGACGTTGACCATGGAAGACGTGAGGATGCGGTTGGGCGCGAGGTCCATGACGGTGCTGCCGTGTCCCAGGCGGCGCGACAGGATCTCGCCGCCGCGCTGGGCTAGACGCGTCGTGTAGCCCATGATGCGGTCTTCGCCGCCCAGCCAGCGTCGAAATTCGAGCGCGGCGGGGATGCAGAGGAAGTTGGACTGGTCCTGCGTCCCGTTGCTCTCCCACACCGCCACGTAGTTGGACGGCGCGTCGGTCGGGATCAAGGAGGGCCCCTTGGCAGGGGCGTCGGTCGGCGAGACGTAGTAGTGCGATGTGGGCATGCCCGGTACCAGGTGTTGGTTCCTGCACGCCGGCACGAGCGGAGAAAGAGTGGAGCGCGAAAGGGAGCGCAGTCGGCATGTCAGATGTCGAAGTGGGTGGGACGGGCGCGAGGAGGGGAGGAGCGGCCAGACTCACCGCTTGGGCGTGTACAGGAACGCGCAGCCTCGGTGGGCGCTGAGCCATTTCTGCGAGAGGGTCCGAAAGGGGCGGAAGGGCGAAGGGTCGGAAGGAGAGGAGGCTGTCAGACGACGGCGACGACGGACTGAGAGAGACGCTGCAACGCCATGGACCAGGAACGACCACGCACATGGCAGTTTGACACAAAAAAGTCCGGGTCGGCGTCGCGCAGGTTGAGCGGGATCTGACCGACGGCGTGGGCGCCGTCGACGAGCGAGAGGACGTCGTGCTCCCTGAGCAGCTGGACTGTCTGCTGCCACGGCACGACGACGCCGGGCAGCGACGAGATGGTATCGAGGATGGCGACGCGGACGCGCACGCCGTCGCGCTTGGCCTGGTCGAGGGTCTCCCTGGTTCGCTGCAGGAAGTCGTCGTGGGCGATGGGGTAGGTGACGGGCACCTTTACGACGCTGAGCTGGAGCGAGGGGTGCGAGTCGACAATGTACTGCGCCGTGCGTCCGCAGGCGCCGTAGACGGTGTCGTAGACCAGGATGGCCTCGCGCTTGGTGGCCGACCAGGTGCCCGCCATGCCGCGCAGGATGGCATTGACGCCCGTGGTGGCGTTGGTGAGGAGGACCAGGTCCTCGACGGGGCAGTTGACGAGCTGCGCCAGCTCCTTGCGAGAGCGCTCGAGCAGGGGCTTGAAGCCGGTGCGCATCCAGATGTCGGGGCGGCGCTCCGACTCGGCGAGGTAGTGCTTGTAGGCCTCGAGAACGTGGTTGGGGCAGGTGCCGAAGGAGCCGTTGTTCTGCAAGAGAGCGGCAAGACGGACGGGGAAAGGGCCAGTTAGAACGCGGGCTTAAGGTGTCCTGGTCGACGACGACGGCGACGCTGCGGTGCTCACGAGGTTGACGTAGTCGTCGTCGAACGAGTAGAGCTTCTTGCAGGCGTGGCCAAAGGGGGGCGGCGTGGCTTTGGCCAGTTCGGCGCTGAGGCCATCGAGCTTTTCCTGGAGCGTGGTGGCGGCCATGGCGGAGTGCGAGGCCGAGGGCAGGGCAATCGAGCTTCTAGAGAATCGAGGACTGGGGAGCACGGCAGATGAGGGCGTCGAGGTAGGAGAAGAAGCCACCTTAAGTACGGATCGAAGGCCGCTGTCCTACGGCCGACCCGCGAGGACCACGACTGAACGTGGAGCACATGGCTGGACCCTGGCTGGCAAGACCGGCCAGATACATAGAGGCTTGACTTGGGCACAGCCCAGATGCTCGCCTGCCTTGGGTCCAAGGCAGTCCGACCCGACCGACTGGACCGGCCGATCCGAAGCAGGCAGGGCTGCCACGGCGTGATGGCCTGGCCTGGCCCGACCTGGCTGAGCATGCTTCGGGAGCGGAGTCGAGCCGACAGGCAGGTGGAGGAGCCGAGGAGCTGGCTGCCGGCGGGCCCGCTATGTGACTCCAATTCCCGCTGGAACGGAATTCGCCAGAGCGGCCCGCGAAATTGGCCGTTGACCTGGCCGCCCTGCCTTGCCCAGCCCGCCCTGCCTTGCCCCGCATCGGACGCCCACCTCCGGCTGCCTCCTGTCTCGAGCTTGCTCGCTGTCGTCGTCGTCGTCGAGCGAGAGTAGTGACTCGCTGGCTCGCAGCCGTCCATCGATCATTATCCACCTCGCTGGTCCCTCTCTAGCCGCCTCTCGCATCGATACGAGGACAGCTGTCAAGTGGGGTGCGCCATACCCACCTGCCAGCAAGCTACATTGGCCGATCCAGCCAAGTCCCCGTACTCGGGCCCTCCGATGCCCTGTCGAACGGGTTGAGGACAGGTACAAAGGCGGGCGCGAGTCACACCATCGCCTCATCGCCCTCCTCACCGCGCTTCTCTCTGAAGACTACACGAGTCACCGCGATACCGACCTTCTGCTCGCTGTTTGCCACCATCGCAGCACCCCATCCGGCTGACGATATAGACAGCACAACGACCCACGCCGCGCCGCACGACAGCCTCGACTAACGACCTCGACCAACGACATCACCACTGCCCTAGACCGACGTTTACCTCCTTCGTCGACGACTCTACGCTTCTTCTGCCCGGGTAGACCTCTCTCGGAACATCCGAGCCCACCCTCCGACCGCTGCCCAGCTGCTCTTTCTTCTTTGAATCATCGCCATGTCGGCCCGTTCCGATGAGCCAGGGCGGCTTTCGGCCCGAAGCCCGCTCAATGACGGCGCAGAGGAGCGTCAGCCGCTGCTGACGGCAGCGTCCTCGCCTTCAGCTGCTGCATCGCCCGCCGTCAACGCCGTCGGCGACGCCGAGAGGCAGGCCAGCCCGCGAAACAAGGCCATGTCGGCGAGGGCCGCGACGCCGTTGCCGTGGCGCAAGCTGTCGATCCTGATGGCCATGCGCCTGGCCGAGCCCATCAGCTTCACCGTCATCTTCCCCTTTGTCAACGCCATGGTCTACGAGATCGGCGCGACCCGCGACAAGGCAAAGGTCGGCTACTACGCCGGCCTCATCGAGAGCCTGTTTGCCTTTGCCCAGTGCTGCACCATCCTCTTCTGGGGCGGCCTCTCGGACCGCGTCGGCAGGAAGCCCGTCCTCCTCTCGGGCCTCGTCGGCGTCTCGTGCTCCATCATCCTCTTTGGCCTCTCGCGCACCTTTATCGCCGCCGTCTTCTCGCGCGCCCTCGCCGGCGCCATCAACGGCAACGTCGCCGTCGTCAAGAGCATGGTCGGCGAGCTCACCGACCAGACCAACCAGGCGAGGGCCTTTAGCCTCCTCCCCCTCGTATGGTCCATCGGCTGCTTCATCGGCCCCCTCCTCGGCGGTTACCTCTCCAAGCCCGCCCAGCAGTACCCCGCCGTCTTTGGGCCGGGCGCACCGCTGGAAATGGACGGGTTCTGGCAGACGTACCCCTACTTCCTCCCCTGCGCCGCCTCGGCCACCATCACGCTGCTCAGCATGCTGTTTGGCTCCGTGCTCCTCGAAGAGACGCTTCCCAGCAAGCTGCAGGCAAAGGAACAGCGGCGACGGGGGCAGCAGCAACAGCAGGCCGAGGTCAGGGCAGGTGGGCAGCGTCGCCCTTCTGCGACCGGCAGCACGGCTCACGTCCGAGCGGCATCCGCCGCGCCTTCAACCAACGACAGCCGTTATGGCGCCACCGCGACGCAGCCCAACCCCCTCGCTCAGGCCGCTGGCATGCGCCCCATCACGGTACGCCACAATCGCGGCCGTTCGACGGCGCGCGTCCTCGCCCACGTCCAGAGCTGGGCCAGCGGCTTCACGCCCTCGGGCTCGCCAGCGGGGAGCCGCGACGCCAGCCGGGCCGTCAGCCGTTCCGCTTCACCGACCCGCCAGAGTCAGGTCGGTTGCGCCGCTCCGACAAGGGAGAGCGCTGCAGCTGACCGCTCAGCGAACCCCGAAGCGACTTCCGCCGACGACGCGGACGATGCCGCCAAGCCGACGGGCATCCTCGGGCTGCTCTCTATCCGGCAGATCCAGAGCGTGCTGCTGTCGTACGCCTGCCTCTCGTTCATGGCCGTGGCGCTCGACGCGGTGCTGGTCCTGTACCTCTTTGAGCCCATTGAGCTGGGCGGGCTCGGCTTCGACACCGAGCACACGGGCATCCTGCTCAGCCTGACGGGGCTGGGCGGCATCATTGTCCAGCTCGTCCTCTTTCCGCCACTGCACCGCCGCATGGGGTCGCTCAAGCTGTACCAGGCTTCCATGTGGGCCTTTCCGCTCTCGGTCACGCTCCTCCCGCTCGCCAACGGCATCGCCCGAGTCGGTCTGGCGGCGTCGTCGTCGTCGCGGCTGAGCAGCACCGATGCGTTTCTGCTTTTCGAGGCCGAGGGCGGCGGTGGGAGGAGCAGCGACCTGCCGCCAAAGTACGTCGCGCTCGTTTGGACCGCCGTCGTCTTTGCCAACGCGCTCAAGGTCGTGGGTGGCATGGCGTTCAGCTCCAACATGATCCTCGTCAACGAGTGCTCGCGGCTCACCAAGGGCGCAGCGCTGGGTACGCTCAACGTGAGTGTGTCCGGTCATTGCCCTGCCCTGCCCTCCCCCTCCCACTGTGGTCCACTTCGACGACTGACCATCACCCTCTCTCTCTTCCCCTGGCCTCGACGACCCACGTACAGAGCCTGGCGCAGCTATCGGCGAGTCTGACGAGGGCAATAGGTCCGTATGTCGCCTCGACGCTGTTCGCCTTTAGCGTATCGCACAACCTCCTCGGCGGCCAGTTTGTCTGGCTCGTCCTCTTCGTCGCCGGTCTACTCGGCTCCCTCACCTGTCTCCTCATCCGCGACCTCGAAAAGGAGCGAGAGGACCAGCAGCAGCAGCAGCAGCGTCAGCTCCCCCAAGCAGCGGCGGTGGCTGAGTAGGCTTCAAGTGCCGCTGAGGGCGCCTGGCCTCATTTTGCTCCTGCTAGTTTTGTAGTTGATAGATGCTCGTACCTCGTCCATTTGTAGATGTCACTGCAATTGTCGCAACCCCCAGTGAAGCGATGATGTGAAGGAATGTGGATGGTGGTAAGGTCGGTGTAGCGCGTGAGCCCCGCCATGTTGAGAGGAGCAAACGGGGGCCATGCAGAGGGTTCAAGAGGGCCGCGACTGATGCAGGCATGCTGCTGCACTGCCCCAAATTGGTCTGTTGCAAAGTGATACTGAAAGAGGCTCTGTCTGGCTAGACAAAGCCACCCTCGCCCTGCTCGACAGCGAGCCTAGCGGCCTGTTCCGACACCTCGATATCCCACGTCTCGCCGCCGACCAGCCGCTTATCGAGGCAACCACCCGCGACGTGGCTCTGCACCTCGTCCGCCAGCGCGCTCAGTGCGGCGTCGGCGGCTTGGTCAGAGAGCTGCCCGAGGCGCTGCGACAGGGGACGTACCCATACCTCGTCTAGGCGGGCCAGGACGGCGGTTCCGACCGGGTCGGACTGGAAGAGGTCCGATATCGAGGCCAGTACGGGTAGGACGTGCGCCTTGCCGCCTCGAAGCAGCGCGACCACGTTGGAGAGGACGGATAGGGAGAGGTGCCAGTGTCGGTACAGCGGCACGACGAGCGCCCGCCGCATCGTCGCCCGCAGGGTAGCTAGAAGACGACGTTGCGGCATCGTCGCTCCTATCCCCCCCCTTGTCCCGGACGTCGGTTCGAGCGGCAGCGAGGCGGAGCAGAGGGTGCGCGACAGCTTGGCAATGGTCCAGCTCGACTCAACCGTCGTCTCGCCGTAGTTGGCCTGCATCTCGTAGAGGTAGCCAAACAAAAGCTGGACCAGCACCGACGCCGTCTCGTCGTCCAGGCTGCCCGTCGTTGTCGTCGAGGGGATGGCAGCAGCGTCGGCGGCGGCGAGTGCGGCGGCAGCGACGATGGGCGGCCGGAAAGAGACGAGGGCGGCCATCTCTCCGTCAAAGTCGAGGTAGTTGTCGAGGTAGATGCCCTCGTCCCACTGCTGCTCTTCGTACGCCTCGGCCTGGAGCGCACGGTCGGATGGCGGGACGGAGGCCGGGTCCGAGACCTCGAGGATGTTGCGCACGTCTGCCTCGCCGCCCGGCACGAGGGGACCGGTGAAGGCGGACCGGAAGCCGTAGCCGTGGCCGTGCGCTTGACTGGACGCCGGGTGCGATGAGGATGGAGCTGCGGCCGTCGAGGGCAGAGGCTTGGATGAGGCGGGTGCGTCGAGGTCGACCAGGCCGGCACTCGTCATGCCCCGCTGTAGCAGCCGGTGGACGTCGCGGTCGCTGTCGTTGTCGTGATCGCGGTCGGCCGCTGTCCCGGACGCTATTGGCTGCCCCTGCGCCTGATCATCGGGGGCAAAGAGGCCCTGCTTGGCCTCCATGTCCCTCTGCATGGCTCCGACCTCGTCGTCGGGCATGAGCTGGGGCTGGAGCGCCTCGAGGCCGTCCCACAACCCGGCGGAACCCTTGAGCAGGTGGACGGTGTACACGGCCGAGGCGCCATCGTCGGAGAGCGCCGGTGCGACGTCGTTTGTGGCGGGTGCGACGAGGGGTGCGGGAAAGACGAGCGGGAGGTAGTAGGATGCGCAGTGGAAGGCAAAGATGCGCGACGAGACGGCCGTCTTGGCCGCGGGGGGCGCGGCATGCGGCGAGGTGGCGGCGGCGGCCGAGGCAGGGAGGGTGATTGTGATGTCGAGCGAGGTGGGTGTCTGGGCTATGCTGTACGAGGGCACGAGGAAGCCGTCCATGTTGGGGTCGTTGGCCTGCGCCGTGGTCGTCGTCGAAGCGAGGGAAAGGCAAGAGGTGGCTGGCTTGGTGGTGGTGGAGCAGAAGAAAGACGGACGCGGGTGTGCTGCATGCTGCCAACTACTCCTGACACTGACCCCCTAACAACGACGACGACGACGACGCCGACGCCGACAACTGTGGCCTCGCCGCACCACCGGCCGCGCCGTCTTGGTTCATCGCCCACTACCACCTCTGTGCTTGTTGGCCCAAATCCATAATCTCATCACACGGCAACCCCACCTCACTCGACACCATGTCGGCCTCGTCACCACCTGCCCCGGCAGCTGGGCGCGCCGATAACCGCGGCCACCGCTTTTCCCTCTCGGTGCGCTTCGCGGCCCTTGATAGGACCGTTGAGCTGTACGACTTCTTCTTTGCCCTCGACTCTCCCATTCTCACCGATGGCTACGGCTTCAGCACCCCTCCGCGCAACAAGGTGCGACCCGTCATGCCATGAACGACGTCGCTCCACCTTTCTCTCGGCACTCTGGTCCAGACCGCCCTCGCAACGTTCGGTCTGGCCGCCACGTCTTGCGAGTGCTTTGCCACCCTTGGCCCAACGTACCGTCACCGACGACCACGTCTGCAGCCCCTCGCTGCCCGGCTGCGCCAGGGTCGAGGTCGATGCGCAGGGTACACAGGCGACGGCGGCGCAGCTCGCCGCCCCGCTCCTGTATGCGCCGACCAGCGTACTCGTCGTCATCACCGCGCCGCTGGTCCATCCCCAGCCCGTGCTGGTCGTCATCTTCACCGACCGCTCAGCAGCCAAGCGTGATGACCATCTCCGGCGAGCCATGCGGCAAGCTTTGTCGACCAGGCTGCTCGCACGCTGCGCTGTTACACGCCAGCCCGACCCCGACCAGCGTTGCCTCGAGGCCGCCCACATCGTCCCCAAGACTGTCGGTGACGCAATCTCCCAGCTTGTCGGCCTCTTTGCACCGAATTTTGCCCGCAGCGCTCCCGTCGATCCAACCGGACACATACGAGCGTCGCTCGAGGCCCAAGACATTCACGGCCTCGCCATCATGGACGTCCAAATCTCACCGCTCAAGTTTGACGCTGGCATCAATTCTCTCACAAACGGCATCTGGCTTGAGCCCTCGGCTCATCGCAGGTGAGAGCAGTCCCGGGCTGAGCAGAGCTCCCGATTGGCTTGTCGACAATGGCAGCCATGCTGACAGGACCCGGGGAGCTCCGACTTGTCTTGCGGCGGCGGCGGCGGCACAGCTTCGACGCGCACCGCTTTGCCGTCCTGCAAGGCCGGCTGCTGCCCCTCGACGACTTTGTACCCTGGCACCTCGATGCGACCGCCTGGGTCTCGGGCGTTGACAGTGACGATCCTCGATATGAGACGCTGGACCGCCCGCTCGACACCTACCGAAAGGAGCGGAGGGCCCTCTCCCTGACTGCGGCCGAGACCGACCTGGTGCGCTACTCGGTCAAGCCCGGCTGCATCGAGGCCGACGTTGAGCAGTGGCTTCTCTTTCACCTCAGGGTGAGTGTCTGATTTCTGTTCCGAGCAGTTCCAAGGGTCGCTCCGGGTGTCGGCCCGCTGACAAGATTGCCTCGGTCTCGCTGTGCGCACGCCGACAGGCGGTCTACGACATCTACGAGGCCTACCGACCCAAGGGCACCCGCAAGGCGCTCGAGGAGATCTTTGGCATAGCGAAATCGGGCCCTCGCGCCGACATCGCGGGGCAGGGCTTTGTCGATTTCTGCCAGCTGGCGTTCAAGACGAGGACGATGCTCGACCTGCGCGGCGATGGCCAAGTCGCTCCGGATCCTACCGGCACGGAAGAGAACGCGGGCAGTCTGGCGAGCAACGACGACGACGGCGACGACGGCGACGAAGATGATGATGCTCGCACCGTGACGCCGAGGTGGTGTCACTGCCACAGAGGTGGCGATGAGAACAGCGCCGACGAAGATGACGACGACGATCAGGAGGCCGAGATGGGACGGGGCTTTGTCGACTTTTTCCAGCTAGCTTCCAACGCGAGGGCGATGCTGGGACCGCGCTGAGCCGGGTCGCAATGCCGCAGGTCGATATCGATCGCCAGTTTAACAAGGTTGTCGTCGTCGTTGTTGGCGGCGATGGCGGTGGCGGTGATGGTGATGGTGGTGGTGGTTTGGGATCTGCCCTGCTGCCAAAACCTCTTTTTCATGGGCCCCGCGTTTGGAAGAAGTAGAGGCCAAAGGGTTCATGTCCGAGTCGCGACTTCCGCACTTTTGGAACGTCCGCCCTGCCTACTGTTAGCGAGCGGGTCTGGGAGCTCAGCCTCACCTTCTTCTTCCACCACGCCTCGCATCGACGGTCCCCACCCGCACCCGCCTCGCCGCTCGCACCATGACCGGGTCGCCGTCATCATCGCCGCCTCCAAACTGGCCAAGCCACCTCCCCTACCTCTCCACCACCTCGATCCCCTCCCCGCTCCTTCCGCCATCACTGCACGGCCGATACTGCACCGCGCCGTCCGACACCACACTGCCCGTCCGCGCGACCCAGTACCGCCGTATCAAGGTGGGGATACGACGCATCGACGCCGATACGCCATTCATCCCGCGCACCTTCGTCGGTCCCTCCCCTTCCTCGACGCCGCGTGCGGTTGGCGGTGAAAAGGGGACGGGACGACACCCGGCGTTGGGGCAGTACGGTCTATTCGCGCTGCAGGATATACCACCGCACACCTTCGTACGGCCCTACCTCGGTGTCGTACACGTCGACGCCGAGTCGGACAGGGAAAGCGAGTACGATATGAAGGTCGAATACCTCCCCCACGACGGTATCGGGTCGGTCGCTATCGATGCGACGTCGTGCGGCAACGAGGCTAGATGTGCGTTTCCTCCCCCCCC
>NW_006920891.1:43017-49901 GCF_000417875.1 Pseudozyma flocculosa PF-1
CCCCCCCTTCCCCTCCCGTCCGCATCCCCCCATTGTCCCATGGAGGAAGCTGTCGTCGAGCCGCGCCCCTGATGCGTTCCACCGTCTCCGCGTCTGATTCTGCCCTGCCGGGCCGGGGAGGATGCAGTCGTAAACGACTACCGCGGTATCATGCCACGACCCAACTGTCGACTCGACAACTGGTCCTCCCCCGCGCCCTCGTCGTCGTCCTCCTTGTCGTCCACCACCACGAGCGGCGCGGAGCGACAACAGGTAGGAATGGGCATCTACACCGACTCTAAACCCGTCCGTGCCGGAACAGAGTTGACGGTCAATTACGGAAAGGGGTTTTGGAGTCGATTCCTGAATCAGCCCGATGACGACGAAGAGGGTGTGCAACGACAAGAGGAGGAGGAAGGCGGGTCAAGAGACGGGGCAAAGGGAGGCAAGCTGGACACCATCCAGGCTCGTTTGGCCCGACAGCGACAGAGGTTGATGCAGTCCAACAGGGGTCGGGGTTGATGCCCGAGCCTGGCATCGCCCAAGGGCGGGGAGATATCCCTTTCCGCGAGACCGGGGCGGGGCGAGATGGGGATCGTATGGAATTGACAAGAGATCATCGTGAACAACCAAAAGCGTCGATGGTCAGGCGGGCACGCACCACTGCCGCGCCACCTCGCTCCTCCTCCCCCTCCTCTTCCCTCCGCATCCACACCCTACGCCGGGCCACCTCCTACTACCCACGTCTCACCTGCGCTTGTTGCGCTTACCAGTGGTGAAGCCAATCTCCTGCCCCTTGCCCTTGGACTTTTTGCCGGCCACCTGCGACAGGGGCACGTAGGCGTAGGGGCTCTTTCCGTTCTTCATGACGTCGCCCTCGGCCTTGCGCGCGCGGAACTCGCCGCCGATGCGCTCCTTTTCCCTCCTCCGCTTCTTGCTCGCATTGCCCTTGTCGCCGCCCGCGCCGCTGCCCTCCTTTGCTGCGCCGCCACCGCGCGCAGCGGCTTCGGCAGCATCCTCGGCGGCCATCTGCGCCTCGTCCATCTCGCGCTCCTGCTCGCGCGAACGCTTGTTGTTCTTGTTAAACTTGACCGCCCCGCCGCGCGAGAGCGTGAAGCCGTCGCGCCCGCGGTCCTTTTCCAGGTAGGCGCGTCCGGCACCCACCACGTCGACGTCGCCGTCGCCCTCGCCGTCGGCAGCGGCGAGCATCTGAGCGGCCGAGGGGGCAGCGCCGCCGCCCTCGTCGTCGGACGCGTTGATGACCATGCGGCCAGTCGCCTCGTCGAGGCCGAACCGCCGCGCGTCCTGGCCCGGCTTGCGGCGTCGGTCCGCCTTGGCGTTGGGGTTGCCCGCCGTGATGCGCACCGCCGCCGAGCGGTCCAGCAGGTCCATGGGCTCGTCGTCGTCCTCCATGATGTACGCCTGGTCCTCGTGCTGCCGTCGGTTCCTCGCCTTGCGGCCGCCGCCGCCGACCTCGGCGCCCTTCTTGCCAGCGCCGCCCTTTTGCAGCCTGGCCGCGGCGCCCTTGCCCTTGCCCTCGCCCTCGCCATCGACGTCGTCGTCATCGTCGTCGTCGGAGAGCTCGCTCTCGCTGCCATAGATGACCTCCTCGAACGCATCGTTGCCCGTCGAGCGCTTGGGTGCACGCGGGCCGGCGGCGGCGCCGTCGTCGTCGGACATGGCAGCGTCGCCGCCGCCTTCGCCGTCCTGGTTCTTCTGGCGCTTGGCGCGCTCCTTGCGCTTGCGGATGTTGACAATCACCTTGCGGTTCTCCTCGGGGCACAGATCGTGGATGCGGTCGTAGCCGAAGCGGCGCAGCAGGCGCTCAAACATGTGGCGGATCTTGGGCTTGAAGTGCATCGTGTGCTCTGAGCTCCAGCCCATGAGCGCCGGGATCAGCGCGGCCAGGTGCCGGTCGAGCAGCGACGACGGGTAGTCGACGATGGCCACCTTGACAAAGCCCAGCGCGCCCTTGACAATCTCGCGGTTGGCGCTCTGCAGGAACACCTCGACCGTCGACAGCATCTCGTCGAGCATGTCGGCCGGCAGCTCCTCCTTGAACTCGTACACAAGGCGCGAGATGGCCGTGATCGACGCGCTGATCATGTGCGGCGTCGCGCCGGCCATGCCCGCAGCCACCATGGTCAGGTACTCGCCGACGCTCGCCTCGACGACGGTGCCGGCGGCAGCCGCGGCGGCCGACGGGTCCTCCATCTCGTCGTCGTCGGCAGCAGCAGCGGCGGCCGCGGCGGTGCCGGCAACGAGGCCGCGGTTGATGGTTCCGCCAGCGGCCATCTTGTGGCCCATCTGGACCAGAAGCTCGTAGGCATGGTCGCGCGTGGCCTGGTTCGACTCCTTGGTGGCCAGCACGGCCTCGGGGATGATCGCGGGCAGGAAGTGGAGCTGGTCGGCGGGGATGTTGGGCACGAGCGTGGCAAGCAGCAGGATGCGGTCGCGCTTGGCGCCCGAGGCCACGTCGGCGGTGCTGTCGCGGAGGCGCGCCAGGAGCTCGCCGACGCGGTTGCCGGCGGAGCCGCTTCCGTCGCCGCTGCCGCCGAGGCGAAGCACCTGGCGGCCCGTCGAGCCCTCGACCAGGCGGCTGAGGATCTTGTACGTCTTCTTCTGCACGCCGGCGTCGTGGCTGCGGAGCAGGCGGTCCTCGC
This sequence comes from Pseudozyma flocculosa PF-1, assembly GCF_000417875.1. Lineage (NCBI taxonomy): Eukaryota > Fungi > Basidiomycota > Ustilaginomycetes > Ustilaginales > Ustilaginaceae > Pseudozyma > Pseudozyma flocculosa. The sequence continues at coordinate 45,660 of NW_006920891.1, forward strand.
ACGCGAAGCCGAAGAGGTCCGCCGCACCGTCGGCGTTGGCCTTGGCGAGGAAGGGCACCAGGGCCACGAGCAGGTCGAGCATCGTGTGCGGGACGGGCGGGATGGCGCCCGAGCCCTCCTTGGTCGACTTGCCCTTGGGCGGCAGCGAGCCCAGCGACTGCTCGAGCGTGCCCTTGACCTTGGTGTAGGTGCTGACGATGTCGTCGTCCTTCATGATCGAGAGGTAGGTGCAGATGCACTCGTAGATGTAGCCGCGCGACGAGCTGGGCGATTGCGAGAAGACGTTGAAGAGGACGGCGAGCAGGTTGGGCGCCAGCGCGGCCAGGTGGGCCACGTTGGCCTTGCCGTCGGCCTGGTCGAGCGCAAAGGCCTGCTTGAGCGTGGCCGAGTCGGCGCCCGAGTGGACCAGCGCCTCGCTGCGCTCCACGAGCGCCTGGAGGCCGCGGCAGACGCTCGGCCGCAGACCAGGCTGCGTGTACAGGACGTTGGTGAGGAGCTCGGCAAACTGACGCGTGAAGGCTGCGAACAGGTCAACGGGCATGTCGCAGTACGAGGGGAAACACGCCCACACCTGCTCGGTGAGCGCCTCCCACATCTTGGCCTCGACGGGGCGCTCCTGCTGCACCTCGGCGCGCTTGTTGAAGAGGCGCTCGCTGAGGGGCACAAAGAACTGGGTAAAGTGCGACAGCTCGGCGTTGGTGATCTTGTTGCGCATCAGCGGCAGCAGCCACGCGCGGCCGTTGCCGCCGTCGCCGCTCTCGCCAAAGAGGTTGAGCGGCAGCGCGTCGAGCACCATGCGCGGCCCGCACACCTCGACGGCGGTGCTGATGACGGCGTCGGCGTACTCGCGGTGGTCGAAGTTGGGCTGCGCACGGAGGTCGGCCACCTGCTTGACCAGGTGGAAGGTGAGCGGGCCCGCCGCGGCCTGGCGCTTCCCGGTGCTGGCCTCGTTCTCGTCCATGTAGCGGTGGCGCAGGCGGCCGAGAACGGCGGTGAGGATGCTGAGGATCTCGGGCCGCGACTGGACGTACTGGAGCGACTGGCGACCCAGCGCGTCCTCGATCGACTGGATCATCTGCAGGAAGGCGTCGGCGTCCTTGTCGGGCGAGCCAGCGCGGTGGGCACGGATGGCCTCGGCGATGGCGGCGTCCGGCACACAGTAGCGCACCAGGGCACAGAGCGCATCGCGTCCGGCGGCGCGCACCAGCGGCGACGTGCGGCTGGCATCCGACTTGGTCGAGAGCGCCATGGCAAAAACGTCGCTCCAGACCTCGGGTACGATGGCCCAAGCTGCCCGTCCCTCGTCAAACTGCGAGTAGGCCACAATGGCCTGCTCGAGGGCGCGGAGGTACGACGGGATGAGCTGGACGTCGGTCGTGGAGGGCTTGACGCCGGACGACCGCAGCGAGCCGATCAGGTGGACGAGCGTCTTTTCTCCAATCGAAGAATTGGTCTGCGATGCCGACGCCGCTGCCGCCGGCCCGGCCAGGAGTGCAGCTGATGGGTTGGCGAGCGCCGGCGAGCGACAGTTTTTGAAGATAGCCTCAAAGACATCGAGTGCAGCGACGCTGAGGAAGGGATTCTGAAGCCCCGGAAGGCGGAGCAGGACGGCGCAGAGCGGGTCGACCGAGGCGGCGGGGAGGACGTTGACAATCTGGCGTACGAAGCCGCAGGTCCAGATGCCGACGCTAGCATTGTCGCCCTCGGACACGCGCTGCTGCCGGAGCGCCGCTGCGGCCGAGGCCTCTTTGGCCTTGCCCGACTTCTTGTCGTACTGGGGTGCCGTGGCTGCTGCTGCTGCCTGCTTTTTGGCCTTTTTGGACTTGGCAGAGACGACGGAGCCGGCGTCGGCGACGGTGGAGAGGGTGAGGATGCACCAGTCAAAGGTGGGGGCGACGAGCGGGTGCTTTGGCTTGGCGGCGGCAAAGTGGGCCGACGACGTGGGCAGGATGGCGCAGACGAGCTCCTGTGCGCGGCGACGGACCTTGGGCCGCGTGTCGGCGCAGAGGTTGAGTGCGGCACCCCAGCAGGAGCGAAGGGGAGCATCGCGCTGGAGCGGTGCCGGGTCGGTCGCGAAGGTGGAGAGGATCGACTGGAGCACGCCCAGTGCGGCGCGCAGGGTGGCCGGGTAGTTTTCGGCGGTGGCAGCATCGTGGGTATCGGGGTGGGGCTTGGAGAGGATGGCGCCGATGGGGGGCACGATGGAGGTGAGACGGGCGCGTACGACGCCTGCGCTGACGTAGGGCGTCACGATGGAGAGGAGGTAGATGATGCAGGGCAGCAGCGTCGCGGGGGCCTGCGAGGATGAAGATGGGAAGCGGGTCAGTCAGCCTGGCAGCGGCGGCGCGGAAGTGCCAAGAGGATCAGGGGGCAGCTCACCTGTTTGCTCTGAGCGGACTCGAGCATGCTATCGAGTGCGAGAAAGTACTCGGCGGGTTGGCGCTGGGTGACGGCGTGCTTGCTAGCCTGGAGGCTGCTCGAGGATGCCGCTGTCGCTGCCGCCGCGGTATCCGTGGTGGACGAAGAGTCCTGTTCGGTGAGGGTGGACTCGATGGCGACGAGGAGCTGGGCGGGGGCGCGCTGGTTGTCGAGCTTGGACGAGGTGTGGTGCCGGATCTTGGAGAGGGCGGCGTGCAAGCCATCGACGTCGACGTCGGCGGCGACGCCCGCGGCAGTGGTGCTTGCTTCCGTCGTCGCCATGGTCGGAGCGAGCGAAGCCAGAAGTTGCGATGGAGCGAAAGGAGTCCAGCGGATGGTGATGGGTGTTGAGAAGGATGGGTGTGACCGCGGTTGAGCCGCCGCTGTGGCCGCCACCACGACAACCTGACGAGCTTCGAGGCAGCTGGCCAGCCGGGCCCACCAGAGAGCAGGCGAGCTAGGCTGCCACCGGGGGCGAGGGCGGCGAGGGCGGGCGCGGGCCGGTCTCGAAGGAAAAAAAAAATTCCAGCCGGCCGCCAAGTTGGCTCGCCCCTGCCATCCCCCCGCCCAAAAAAAAAAATTGGCAGGCCACCTCGGCATTCGGGCATGCGTATACGCTTATGTAATCCGCGAACGCTGTTTGGCCCTCGCCGACCTCTTGCCCCTCTCGATACGCCACGCTCAGCGGGGGCACATTCAGACCGCCAGGCCATGCTCGTCCAAAGGCACCGGCCAGGTCACTCTCTATACCAGGACGGCATCGGTCACTGCTGCTAGCATGTATTGTCGTTTGATTGCGTATGCACAACGTCGGAATCGAGGGCGAGATGACAGAGCAGGCCCGCCAAGCCTACCCGGCAAAGCTGCGCAGTCCGCCGCCCAGCTTGCCCACCTCGCTGATCTGCGAGATGCGGCAGAGCGTACCCTTGAACTCGGGCAGGTAGCGCGCCCCCGTCAGCGGGTCCTGCACCGAACCCACACCGCCCGCCGGGATCAGCACGTGGCTGCCCGCGCAGACGACAAACGTGCGCTCCAGCGGGTCGTAGCCCGCCACGTCGACCGCGTCCTTGGGGCTCCGCTCCGCCAGCGAGATAATCTGCTGCGCCTTTTGCGCAATCGCCGGCGCCGGCGACAGCTCCAGCAACCGCCGTGCAAAGCTCGCCGCCATCGCATAGTTGTTGACCTTGCGCGCCTCGGTCATGGCGCTCCGCAGCGCAAGGCTCTGGTGCGGCGGCTGCAGCTGCGCGTGCGTAAACAGCGCGGCCAGCTCCAGGTTGCGCGAAACATTGCCAGGGTCCGACGACACCAGCTGCCGCCGTCCCAGCTCAATCGAGACACCCAGAATGTACTCGCGGCACAGCACGATCAGGTCCTGGATCTGTGGGGCGCCAAGGAGGCAGTCACCGAGTCTCGATGTTAGTGTCATCCAGGGCGGCAATCGTCGGTTCTACGCCGCGGCCGAATCGGACTCACCTCGCTCGCCTCGGCCTCGGTCTTGGCGGGCGTCAGCACCAGCTGGTGCAGCAGCGACCGGAAAATGTGCTCGGCATCGGCCAGCTTGTTGGTGCTGACGGCCTTGTACCCTTCCTGCAGCTCCACCGACGTCAGCTGCTGCACGGTCCGCGGCGCCGCGGGCAGCGCCTTGGACACCTTGCCCTCGCTCTCCTCGTTGTTGCGCCGCAGCAGCACCTCCATCGGGCCCACCGACGGCGCGGCCGGAAGGAAGCTCCGCGCGCTCAGGTACGACGCCAGGAAGAGGGGCTTGAGCGGCGCAAAGTCGACGATGCCCGCCTGCCTCGACAGCAGCGTCATGGCCGTCTCTAT
>NW_006920891.1:51039-54711 GCF_000417875.1 Pseudozyma flocculosa PF-1
CTCGGACGAGGGCGCGCTCTGGGCGGCGACGGCGGCGGCGCGGTCGGCGAGCCCGCTCGTCTTGGCCGCCGCGTAGGCGAGCGCGGGCAGCCCGACGTCCTGGAGAACGGCGGAGCGCGCCTCGGCGTTGCCGAGGTAGAGCGAGTTGTGGAAGCGGCTGAGGTGGTCGCCGCGCTTTTCGGCGATGACGGCCATCTTGGCCAGCTTGTCGACGTTGCCGGTGATGAGGTAGAGGAAGCTCAGCTTCTCAAAGTTCTTCGTGCGCTGGTAGGCGCGCTCGACGATGCGGTGGTTGCCCTGGCGGAGCGCCGCGGCGCCGAGGCGCTCCCACACCTCGGCGGCGTTGATGGCCTCGGCCGTCTCGAGGGCGACGTCGAGGTTGCCGCACTCGATGGCGAGGTCGAACCGGGTGCTCTTGTCCTGGACAAAGTGGAGCGCGATCTCGGGGTAGCCCTTCTTCTGGAGGAAAGCGATGATGGCCTGGCCGACGAGGTTGCTGTTCTTGATGATGGACAGCACCTCGTCGAACTTGCCCTGGACGAGGGCCAGCTTGAAGCGGTACTCGGTCGGGTCGATGGCGATGTTCTGGGGCCGGGCCGAGCGGTCGAGGCACGACACCGTCTTGCCCTTGACGCGCGTCAGGTAGACGGGCTGCTCGAGCGTCTTGATGATGCCGTTGTCGCCCTGGGGCAGCGCGTACTTGATGTGGTTGAGGGTGCTGTAGAGGAGGACGCCGCTCTCGTCCCAGGCGGCGCTCTTGATGCGGATCGTCTCGTGGATCAGGTTGCTCGAGGTGAGCGTCTTGTTGGCCAGCGTGATGGTGTGCTTGCTGAGCAGCGCCACCATGCCGCCGTCGAGGCTCCACACGACGTACTTGACCGTCGGACTCTGCAGCTCGGCCAGCACCTTTTGCTGCTGGATGTCGTAGAGGATGACGCCGGTGGCCGTCGAGAGGATGAGGCTGGCGGTGCCGCCAAAGAAGATCTCGTTGGTCGGCTGCGGCGGCGTGATGGTCTTGGTGACGGCGTTGTTGAGGTCGCGGATCTCGATCGTCTGGGCCGCCTTGTCGAGCACGGCGAACCGGTTGCGCGCCACAAAGATGACGCTCGAGCCCTGGCCACGCTTGCCGACGCTCGACGAGTCGGCCAGGTCGCCGCCGGCCGCGGCCGGGTCGCGCGGCAGCGGCGCCACGTCAAAGACGCCCTGCTCGCCGCTGGTCGACGTGACGATGACGGAGCGCTCGGCCGGGTTGTAGCTCAGCGTCCGCGGCTGGACGTACTGGTTGCCCAGGCGCTTGACCGAGAGCAGCGGGACGTCGGCGCCCGTGGCGTAGTCGAGCGAGCGGACCTGCTTGTCGCGGACGTAGAAGAGGTTGTTCTGGTGCAGCGCAAAGGCGGGCCTCTCGCGCTCCAGCTTGAAGACGATCAGGCCGTTGTCGTGGCCCGCGGCGAAGAGGTTGAGCGTCGGGTGGGCGGTGAGGACCCAGAAGCGGTCCGACTCGCGGCGGAACGTCTGGACGGCGGTGCGCTTGCCCATGTCCCACACGCGGATCGTCTTGTCCTCGGCATCGGAGATGATGAGCTCGTGGCGCGGGTGGAAGAGGGCGCACGAGACGTTGTTGAAGTGGCCGCGGCACGTGTCGACCTCCCAGGCCTTGGTGTCGGACATGCGCCACAGCTTGATCTGGCGGTCGTCGCCGGCCGAGACGATGAGGGGCAGCGTCGGGTGGAACGAGGCCCAGTTGACGCCGCGGTCGTGGCCCTCGAGGACGTACTTGACGACGACGTCGGTGTTGCCAAAGAGGTCGGCCTGGCCGCTGTTGGCGCGGGCGATCTGCTCCTCGATGCTCATCGGCTGCGCCGACGTGTTCTTCTTGCGGAGGCCGCTGATGTCCCACACGCGCACCGTCTGGTCCATGGAGGCCGACACGATGAGGTCCTCCTTTGGGTGGAACTGGGCGCACATGATGTAGTGGTTGTGGCCGGTGAGGATGGCGATGCAGGTGCGGCTCTGCCAGTTCCAGATGCGGATGGTCTGGTCGTCGGAGGCCGAGAGGATCCAGGGGTGCTCGTGGTGGAAAAAGACGGTGCGGACATAGTCGAGGTGGCCGTTGAGGGTGAAGAGGCACTTGCGGGTCTTGTGGTTCCACACTTTAATCTTGTAGTCGTCGCCTCCGCTGACGAGGAGGGGCTGACTGGGGTGGAAGCAGATGCCGCGGACGGGCCCGTCGTGCTCCTCGAGGCGGTCGTAGATGGTGCCCGTCTGGTAGTTCCACAGCTGGATGGAGCCGTTGTGGAGCGACGAGGCGAGCAGGGGCAGCTTGGGGTGGAAGGCGATGCCCTTGACCCGGTTCGACTTGCTCTCAAACTGTGCACCGGCGGAGGATGGGTGCAAGATCAGGGCCAGATGGCTGGTCAGCGGGGTGGCGGCAGAGCGCAGCCGAAGATGGCGCAGCCGCGTCTCGGAGCAGCGGCGATGCATACCTTTGTTAGCATCTGCATGGCGGGCTAATGTTGGGGCGGCGGAGGTCGCAGAGGCAAAGCCCACTGCAGCGCCGGGTGGGGGGAAAAGGGTGATGATCGAGATACGGCAGGCCAGACGAAGCGGCAGATGGTCAAGCGGCGCCAAGGTGCAGTAGTGAGCGTCCAGCGCGTGAAGAGGCCAGGGCGAAGAGGTGGAGATGGACCGCCCAAGCTTCCGGGTGTCGAGCGGTGGGCTGGAGGGTCGTGCCTTCCGGAGCTGCTCCAGCAGAAGGCGCCTCAGAGGTCGTAGACGGTGTTGGTGACCGGTGCGCTGTAGTGGTCTAGGCCAATGACCAAAGGGAGGAGTCGGGTGAGGAGGGCAGGGGTGGTGCGCGAAGATGGAGGGGAGAAGGTCGTGGGCGGTGGTGGTCGGTGATGGTGTCGAGCTGCCTGCCTGTCCGGGTTGGCTGCCTGTCTGCTGGCTTGTGCTGGCGGTGCTGGCGGGGGCAGGCCGAGGGAAGCTGGCGGGCCAAGGATCTTCGTTCACTCGCTCGCTCATGGGGGGTCGTGTTGCGCCCGGGCCAGGCCAGGCCTGGCCAGCCCAAGCCCACAGCGCTGCGCTGGCCAGCAAGCCCTCGCTGGCGGCGCCGCCAAGAAGGCCGGGGGCATTCGATCACGCGCTGTTCAGACAAGCCCTGGAGCTCACCCGGGCGAGAAATAAAAATTGAGACCGAACCTCGGGCTTCGGATGTAGGCCAGTCGAGCGCCCGGCGGCGGCGGGGCGGGTTGGGGCTGTGCCCAGCGGAAGTCGACAGGCAGGCAGGTCAGCGGGCACGCGGGCAGGACGGCGGGACAGACGTACGGGCCCGCGCCATCCGCAGGCAGCCCGAACCCGCCGGTCGGCCCACTTCCGCCGTTGTAGTGCGACTACAAGCGTGGATTCCAGGGCCGGCCCCGAGTGTATTGCGGGCCGAGCGCTGCGAATACAAACGCAGCCTGCCTCATGCGCTGCCGGCCTGCCACGCCGACCTGCTTGCCCCGCACCCTACCAGCCCTAGCCTGCCTGACTTGGGTGAGATGGGCAGCCAGGCAAGGGTAGGCCAGGGCAGGTCAACCGTCGGTCTGCGCGCGGTTGGCAGGGTGCATGGAATTTGAGCTCGCCCCTGGCCCTGGATCTTGCCTCGCCTCGACGGGGAACCCCCCCCCCCTC